>NW_025920339.1:0-70614 GCF_902686445.1 Sciurus carolinensis
CTGGGCTGGGCCGTCTTCTTCTGCAACGATCCCAGGGGCCCGGACCTACGTTCTGGGCCTGGGAGCCTCACCCTTCACAGGCGAGTCTCCTTAGGCTGCCTCTCCCAGAGAATCTGCCCGCCGCCCTGGAATCTTCGCTCCGCCCCTAGGCGTGTCTCTGTGCGGCTCTTCCAGCAAGAAGCCACCTAGCTCCTGGGACCCTGCTCTGCACCAATCGCCTGGCTATGCAGCCCCTCCCCTGAGCCACCACCTGGAGCCCCGTACAATAGCTCCGAGACACAGAGACCCGCCACACACCTCTTCCTCCGGACAGCCGCCCGGTTTCGGACGCAGTCACTAGGAATCCAAACAACTCACTTCGGGTCTCCTCCTCCCGCCAACCACCCGTAGCCCTAGGCAGTCACTCCAAGTCCAAGTGACCCGCCCTGTTCCTCCTCCTCCTCCTTGGGGTAGCCCCCCAGGTGTTCAGGAACGGTGGCTCCGAGACCAGGTGACTCACCACGCTCCTCCTCCAGGCAGGCCACCGGTGTTCAGGAGCGGTTGCTTTTAGTCCAATCAGCTCACCACTCGCCTCCTCCTCTGGCAACGGCCTGTGGTTCTGATGCAGTCACTCCCAGGCTAAGCGTCCCACCGCTCTCCTCCTCCAGGCAGGCCACCAGTGTTCTGGAGCAGCTACTCCGAGTTCAAACAGCTCGTCACGCAGCTCCTCCTTTGGCAACCGCCCGCAGCTCCGATGCAGTCACTCCCAGGTCAAGCAACACGCCGCGCTCCTCCTCCTCCTCCGGGCAACCTCCCGGCACTCAGGAGCGCTCGCTCTGGGTTCAAACAGTTTACCACGCAGCTCCTCTTCTGGCAACCGCCTGTGGTTCTGATGCAGTCACTCCCAGACCAAGCGTCCCGCCGCGCTCCTCCTCCTCCTCCGGGCAGTCCCCCGGCGCTCAGGAGCGCCCACTCTGAGTTCAAACAGCTCACCACGCAGCTCCTCCTCTGGCAACCGCCCGTGGCTCTGATGCAGTCACTCCTAGACCCAAGCGACCCGCCAGGCCTCTCCTCCTCCTCCGGGCAAACCCCCGGTGTTCGGAAGCGGTCACTCTGGGTCCAAACAGCTCGCCACGTAGCTCCTCCCCAGGCAGCCACCCGGAGTCCCAGCGGCTGCTCGAGTCCAAGCGCTATGCTGAGCCACCTCCTCTACGATGATCCCAGTTGTCCGTGTTTACCGCTCCAGTGGGGGGAGGGGCGTCTCGCCGAGTAACTCCACTTCACAAATTCCCTGCGTTCCGGGGCTACCGCCCCATCCGGGACGCCTCCCCAACAGGAGAGACTCACCCAGCAGCTTTGAGTTGGTCCCAAGTCTCTCACTATCTCCTCTTTTGAATCTTGCGTCCTGGAGCAGCGTGAAATGCAGCCGCCCTCTAGTCCGCCATCTTGGCCCGCCCAACATCATTCTTAATGGAGAAAAACTGGGAACAAGACAGGGATGTCCTCTTTCACCACTTCTATTCAACACTGTCCTTCTAGCCAAAGCAATTAGGCAGACCAAAGAAATTAAAGGGATACAAATAGGAAAAGAGGAACTTAAGCTGTCACT
This sequence comes from Sciurus carolinensis, assembly GCF_902686445.1. Lineage (NCBI taxonomy): Eukaryota > Metazoa > Chordata > Mammalia > Rodentia > Sciuridae > Sciurus > Sciurus carolinensis. The sequence goes on from NW_025920339.1 coordinate 1,589, forward strand.
ATTTGAGGAGGACATGATTCTATATTTAGAGGATCCAAAAACCTCCTCCAGAAAACTTCTAGACCTCATCAATGAATTCAGCAAAATAGCAGGCTATAAAATCAACACGCATAAATCTAAAGGATTTTTATATGCAAGCGATGAAACAGTTGAAAGGGAAATGAGGAAAACAACTCCATTTGCAATAGCCTCAAAAAAAAATAAATAAAATACTTGGGAATCAATCTAACCAAAGAGATAAATGATCTCTACAATGAAAACTACAAACCATTGAAGAAAGAAATTGAGGAAGACCTTAGAAGATGGAAAGATCTCCCATGTTCTTGGATAGCCAAAATTAATATTGTCAAAATGGCTATACTACCAAAAGTGCTATACAGATTCAATGCAATTCCAATTAAAATCCCAATGACATACCTTACAGAAATAGAGCAAGCAATCATGAAACTTATCTGGAAGAATAAGAAACCCAGAATAGCTAAAGCAATACTTAGCAGGAAGAATGAAACAGGGGGTATTGCAATACCAGAACTTCAACTATACTAGAAAGCAATAGTAACAAAAACGGCATGGTATTGGAACCAAACTAGACAGGTAAATCAACGGTACAGAATAGAGGACACGGACACAAACCCAAATGAATACAATTTTCTCATACTAGACAAAGGTGCCAAAAATATACAATGGAGAAAAGATAGCCTCTTCAACAAATGGTGCTGGGAAAACTGGAAATCCATATGCAACAGAATGAAATTAAACCCATATCACTCACCCTGCACAAAAATCAACTCAAAATGGATCAAGGACTTGAAATCAGACCAGAGACCCTGCATCTTGTAGAAGAAAAAGTAGGTCCAAATCTTTACCTTGTTGACTTAGGATCAGACTTCCTTAATAGGACTCCCATAGCACAAGAAATAAAAGCAAGAATCAATAACTGGGATAGATGCAAGCTAAATAACTTTCTCTCAGCAAAGAAAACTATCAGCAATGCAAAGAGAGAACCTACAGAGTGGGAGAATATCTTTGCCACTGATACTTCAGATAGAGCACTAAATTCCAGAATGTATAAAGAACTCAAAAAACTCTACACCAAGAATACAAATAATCCAATCAAAAATGGGCTAAGGATATGAACAGATGCTTCACAGAAGAAGATCTACAAGCAATCAACAAACATGAAAAAAAGTTCACCATCCTTAGTAATAAGAGAAATGCAAATCAAAACTACCCTAAGATTTCATCTCACTCCAATTAGAATGGTGATTATCAAGAACACAAGCAACAATAGGTGTTGGCGAGGATGTGGGGAAAAAGGCACACTCATACATTGCTGGTGGGGCTGCAAATTAGTGCAGCCACTCTGGAAAGCAGTGTGGAGATTCCTTAGAAAACTTGGAATGAACCCACCATTTGACCCAACTATCCCACTCCTCGACCCATACCCAAAGGACTTAAAATCAGCATAGTACAGAGATACAGCCACGTCAATGTTCGTAACTGCTCAGTTCACAATAGCCAGACTGTGGAAGCAACCTAGATGCCCTTCAATTGATGAATGGATAAAGAAACTGTGGTATACATATATACAATGGAATATTACTCAGCAGTAAAGAATAATAAAATTATGGCATTTGCAGGCAAATGGATGAAATTGGAGAATATCATGCTAAGTGAGATAAGCCAATCTCAAAAATCCAAAAGGCGAATGATGTCACTGATAAGCAGATGATGACACATAATGGGGAGTGTGAGGGGGACAAGAATGGAGGAAGGAGGGACTGTATAGAGGGAAAAGAGGGGTGGGGAGGGGTGGGGAGAAGGAAAAAATAACAGAACGAATCAAACCTTATTACTCTATGTGAATGTATGATTTTGCAAATGATATGCTGTTCCTCCATGTACAAACAGAAACAACATGTATCCCATTTGTTTACAATAAAAATAAATTTTTTAAAAAAGAAGTCCAGAAGAGATTTTCTATCATCTTGAATCTGCTAGACTTTGCCTTGGTCACCACTCATGGGGGCTTTTATGAGTTTTTCACATATGGAAATAGTTAATTGCATATCAAACCGTCAGTTACTTTGTGACCATGAGCTAGATATTATCCTTAGTGATGAGTCTGAAAATAAATATCTGAATTGTGAATTTGAAAAGAGCGAAGATGGTAATTTGCATGTTATGTGTGTTTTATCACAATAAAAATGTAATAATGAACAGAAAAACACCCTTGCCCTAAGGCATTCACAGTCTGATGAGGGGTGTGTGTCAAGACAGAGTGATGGTGGCAGATCCCAAGATACAAGAAGGCCTTGTTTCCAGGAAGGCTTGGGGGTCATGAGACCTCTTAAACCTCAGATGGCTTGTTTCCTGGACTCCATAATTCTGAGTCAGCCTGGGAGTTGTTCAAGGTCTCTTCCTGTTGTTGAGCGCCAGCTTTCAACAGTCAGCCTGCTGGTAATTGCATTTCAATGAGCAGCCTGTGCACAGAGGAACACCCTCCATCAAAATAACATTTTCTCTGTCCTTGCTCGAAGTGATGTAATTGAGGCTGAGATGATGATGTTTTATCTAGACTACAGGACACAAATTTGCTGTATGTTCCTTCTGGATCAATTGTAACATTGATATTTTGGCATGCCACTTATTTTCCTGTAGGCAGTAAGATAGATGTAAACCTCAGAATGTACTCAGAGACTTTAGGCTTTGAAATGTGCTTCAGGGGCAGAATGCTGCTTGTGCTATTGACGGTGTCAGTGGTTGGGATGTGGGAATGCTCGGAGACTCATGGGAGTGCCCAAGTCACTTTGTGCTTCTGAGAGTTGCCCTAGTATCATTAGCAGTCCAGCCTCTGCATCGTAGAAGCTATGTATACTGCATGTGTGAAGTGGCTGCTTACATTGTTTTCCCAACCAGGTATGGTCCCACAGAGTAGCTGTAATGAAGATGGGTGAAGACATGGGTCCATTTGCCTCAGATCTCTGCACCTGCAAGCCAGTGACTGCTATGTTGTTCAGTTCTGGGATCTGTCACATAGGATTTGCCATTCTGGTCCTGCTGCTAGTCAGCTGTGTCACTGTGACTCCCATCCTTCATCACTGTGGGCCTCAGCTTCCTCTCTATGCAAAAGAAGTTTTGCATATCCATGATTCCACCATGCCACAGCTGTGAGAAAAGAGAAGAAAAAAGATGACTGAGAAATGGAACATAAAAATACCTCTCTGTAGCAATTCAACTCTTTCCAACCGAAGTGTTTTCTCACATCTCAAGAAACACCGATCATTGTTTTTTGTTGTTGTTGGTTTTGTTTGTGTTTTCATGTTCCTTCTATTCTGGAACTCATGGGCTCAATTGAGATGCCCACCTAAACCTCCTGAGCAGTTGGGATGATGCAAGAATTCCACTGTTTTCATTAAAGACGATAATGTCAGGTAAAAAGAGGTAAGTCAAAAATCCAGTATACATTTTGGGTAATTATTACCTATAAAAATGGTATTACTTTTCTCTTGCTCTCTATTTGAGTGTGCTTAGCTCATTGTAGCCCATTTGAAAGCACAGTATTCTTTCAAAAATTAAAAAAATAAAACAACTAACCTTGTAAGTTGAAGTCATGAGAAGGTTCTTGGTGGTTTATTAGAAGTTTTATCATACACATGGGATTCCCAGTCAACTCCAGTACCCTGTTCCTATTCATGTGGAACAAATATCCCCTGTTCCACAAGCATCTTGATGTTTTAAACACTAGGGTTAAGGTTTTAGACTTAAGACTCTGATATGGACCACTGAACTTAACTTCCTTTTCTTTCCCCAATCCCAAGAAAATGACCCAAACAGGAGAAGCATATTTATGTGAGGTAGGAAGTTTACAGCAACTATGGATTCACCAGAAAATTTGAGAACCTACTGAAAGATACAGTAAAAACCAACAGGCTGGTTGTGAGGAAGGCACCCTGGCACTGGGCAGTAGGGAGCCAGTGCTGCAGGTCTGGGCAGAGGTGCCCTGGCGGGTGTCAGCGGGGGCCTGCCCAGGGCCTGCAAGTGCCTGTGAGGTGAGGAATACTGCACCCAGAAAAGTCTGGTCACTCTGGAGTGGACCTGGAGCCATGCAGCCCTTCCTTCTGACCATCTGCAGGCACCACTTGGTCTCAGCTGCCTTCTTTCACAGGTTCTGGTGGTGCTTGTACTGAGTCTGCTGCTTTCTCCACCATGTGGGCTGAGTACTTCTCCCACTGGTTCAACTGTACCTGGGGTTTCCCCTTGCACTTAGGGGCTTCCCCTTGCACGTAGGGGCTTCCAACTACAGGAGTGCATTGCTGTAGATCATCATACACTCCACCTTGCACAGCCAGGTGTTCCACTTTTTGGTCTCAAGATTGTGGACCTGCCCTGCATCCTGCTTCCTGTGCACCAATTCCAGTGGGCCTTGCTGTGCCTGCTGGCACTCTAGCAACTGCAGTCAATTCTTGATAGTCACTGGCATGAAGATCCCCTTCATCTTCTGCTGCTTCTCTTTCCTGCAATGGTCCTTGCTGGCTGGTGCCTCCTCACACACCTCCAACTTAATAAAGATGAGGGCCAGCTCCCATGGCTCCATGCAGGCCACCTCCAGAGAAGCTTTACTGCCTCCATTTTCTTCATTGCCTTCTCTGTCCCCACAAGGACCTTTTTGGTCCCACTCCTGTTTTCTCCATTGCCTTTTATCCAGAAGAACAGTGAACAGAATCTTGGGTCTACCCTGGTCCCTAGCTTTCTGGGTCTTTTCCTGTAGCACTGTTGCAGGACCTCCAGGGCAGAGAGAGCTGACCTCTGCCATTCCAGCATCAGTCTCTTTATCTTTGTTTACTGCTGACTTCATTTCCCCTGAAGTCATTGGAGACTTCTCCCCAAGGGACTTGTCCTTGCTGCCCATCTTCTGTTTCTGTTCCTGGAATTTGTTTTGTATTTTCTTCCTTTGCATATTTTAGGGCCAAGAAAGCTCTGGGTCCTGAATATTATCATTCTGAGTGTGCCAGAGCAACTTGGAACTGGGCAGGTGGCAGGTCTTCCTGGCCAGATCCCATAGGTAGGCATCTGGGCTGCCTCCCAGCAGGCTCCTGCAGTGGTACAACTCATGTATCTTTTGAAAAAAATATCTACTTAGGACTTTGATCCATTGTTTAGTGTGGTTTTTGTTTGGTTTTCTTTTTTGTTTTTTGTTGGTTTTTTGCCATGGAGTTGTTTGAATTTCTTATAGATTCTGGGCATTTACCCCTTGTTAAAATGAATTGCTTGCCAGTATTTTCCCTCTTTCTGGAGGTTGTCTCCTCACTCTGTTGATTACTTTTTGGGAGTTCAGAAGCTTTTTAATTTGATTTGATCACATTTTTCAGTTTTGTTTGAGACTGTATCATAAAAATATAGATTGGTTTTCTAATGTGAGCTCTCTCACATTAGATTGCCTGCTCCAATCTGGGGGCACCAACCAACCTCAGGAGAGACCTTGATCTTTCTTCTGGGAACAGTAGCTCCATCAGGACTGTTGACTTCCTGGATGAAAGATGAGAGCTCCATTTTTGGTTATTTGCAGGGATGGGATGCTAGCTGGCTACAGGTGTGCTCAATTTGGGCATTTTTCTCAGTGTGCGTTCAGGACACCATATCCTCAATGAAGCTAAGCTGACACTGGCGGGGTGGCACACACCAAGCTCCTGTATTCTGCTGATGGCTATGAGTCAAGGCCCAGAGTACATTTTCCCTTCGTTCATACGGTGGTCTCTGTCCAGGATGCATATCTAGGCTTTACCCCTGCCCCTCTGACCTGGGCGGTCACTTGTGTTCAGAATCACTGAGGGCTGAACCCTCCCAGCAGGTAGCTCTTCCCTTTCAGCTCATTTCAAATAATGACTCTTCTGAGGTTTCCACAGTACAATGGGGTGCAAGCCCTTGCACAGAGGAGAAGCTGTGAATTGTTCCAATGTGGGATCTCGTTCCTTCAAGGAGGTTACAGTGGTGAGTGGGAGACCTCTCGGGTACCCTTCCTAAGTTGTGGGAGTTGTGTGGGTAGAACCAGCATGGCACAGGATCACAGAAGAGGAGCTGATCTGGTCTCATGAATTTCCTGCCCACCCCCTACCAAGTAGGGGAGAGAAGGAGTGGACAGATACCTCTTAGAGGTGAGGAGCATGGACAAATCTACATAGATGGGAGGAACATGGTGAGTACCCCATAGAGGGGAGGAGCACACGGAGCCCTTTATCTGCCTGTTGCAGGGCCTGAGGTGCCACTGTCTGTATCAGCTTCTGGTTGACAGAGGAGTCTTTGCTTTACTGGAGAGATGTGTGTGAGGAAGCTGCTGGCTCAGCTATCCATGGTGGTGACCTGATGTTTGGCAGATCCTGATCTCACTGTACTCTAACACTAATCTAGCTCCTCCTAATTGGGGAGGAGACCCATGTCCTCAGTCAGGAATAGGACTATGCTAGGTAGCTGCGGGGTCTGCATGCACTGGGCCTCTTACCTTCTGGGAAGTGTAACTGTGACCCAGGTTCTGTGTTTACACCCATTCTGGTAACTTGTGAAATGCAACACCAAGGGGAGAGGACTTTCACTGATGTGCACTGTGAATAAAATCATGACCTGACTAGTGCCAGGATGGGAGGACCTGGAAGGAAGAGCTGAATGACAGTGAGGACAGAATCAAGTGGAAGCAGAGAGGGGAGGGAGGGGGAAGGATCTCAGGTCAAGCCATGCCCAATGAACACTGCACATGCTTCCCTGTCAGGTGGAGAATTTCAGGTCCTAAGAAGTCTGGGCTTCCTAGAACACCTGCTGCAAACACCACCTTCTTTTCTTCTCTGTGAGAACCTGGAGAGGTGGAAGGTTGATGGTGACCTCCATTGTTGTGGACTTGGACACAGATCAGTGACTGGTTGAGAAGGCAGTTCCCTGTGGCTGCAGATCCTGCACCTCACTCCTCCCTAGAACATCACCCCATCCCTGTAGCTGGAGAGGAACTCTGAGCAACCCTGAAAAGCTCTGACCACCATCTTGACCATCCTCTCTTGCACAGTTGAACGGTGGGAAGCAGGGTCAGAGTGGGCACCAGTGTGCCATGAGGGGCTATCTTCTCCTGCTATGGGTGGAGCTGCATTTTGGCCCCAAGTTTCCCATCCATGTCAGAGAACTCCTTTCTACTGTGTCTGAGAGACATGAGCCAGCAGACCCTGGTACATTTCCACTTACTTAACAGATCAGAGAAATGACTCCTTAGCAGAGGACTTACTCTTGCTCCCAGCCAAGAAGATCACCAGACTTCTATTAGTGTGACATCAGCCAAGCTGGCACACTGGCCTTCCTGGGATCATTTGGGAGAGGACTCTGAGGTGACACCATGCTGAGAATGTGTGAGCCATATGTGGCACCGTCACACCTCAGCCTTGCCCAGGATGGGGCCTACTTTCAGCCCCTTCAGGCAAGATGGGCAGCCCCCTCTGGGTGGCATTTCTAAGGGTCTGCAATTTCCTGTATGCTCCTAGTCAATGCCTCATGTCACCACAAAAAGAGCCCACTTGAGTCTGTTCAAGACCTGAGACCAGTTTCCTTCCCCTCCTGACATGCTTGGAATGGATGGATTCTCATGGCATGTTCAGTCCAGGGGAATCACTGGAGGTAAAGTCCATCAGTATCTGAACACATCTGCAGAACGTTGGTCAGGATCTCAATGTGAAAAAACAAGATTGCCTTATAGGTTGAGAGGAAGAGCTTCAGAGGACACCTGACTTTGGACAACCTTATAAGTAGGAGAGGTAGACCAAGTCTTGCCTGGCACCTGGAATGCTGGGTTCAAAAGAGGTAGGATGAGCTGAGAAGCACTGGACCCTGCTCTTAGGCCTAGCCCAAGTCTCTGGCCACAGCTCTGCTGGACTTTCTCTGGTCCCACTGCCATACACATGGCTCCTTGTACTTTCCACTCCTTCCCTCTGCTCCACCCTGCACCTCGCTCAGCTTCGACCAGCCCCTGTGGCAGTGTCCCTGCATCTTCTGTGTGCCCTCACCCTGTCTCACAGCCCACCAGGAGAATTCCACTGCACTGATTCCCAGCACACTGCTGTCCCATGGCCCACCTGGGGAATTCTGCTGCACTCATTATTAGCTCACTGCTGTCCCCAGCACCCAGCCCTGCACCACCTCTATCCACATGCTCTTCTGTGATTTTTACCACCCCCCACTCCACAATGCATCATGCTCAGCTTCCACCAGCCCCTCTGCATGTGTCCCTGCATCTGCTCTGTGGCCTCACCCTGCCTCACAGCCCACCAGGAGACCTCTGCTGCACTGACTGCCCAGCCTGGTGCTGACCGTGGTACCAGCGCATCACCTCCATCCACATGCTCCCTCCCACACCCCACATGGCTGGCATTATGGTGCTACAGGTGGAGTGGAGCCCCAAAGGGCTGGGGAAGAGTATATCACCCCAGGGCCAGATGACAGCCAATTCCAAAGTTCTGGGTCAACCTATGACTGGCAACCTTGTTCTGTGCTGTGCACCATGGCTGTTCCTGCCTGCTGTCTCTCCTCCTCCTTCCTTGTGACACTGGCTGCAATTGCCCTTCCATGACCTCAGATTTTGGTGTCAGCTACTCTTCCACATCTGTGATCCTGTCCTTTGCCCTCTGGCTTCCTTCTTAACTCTTCAATTCATTGGCAGCCCTTGTCCCTACCAAAAACTGGGATGAAAAGTTCATTCTGACCTGGTCTGCTGATACGTTCTTCCCAGCCAGAGGGCCAACTTTTCCTCTTCTGGGCCTGGAGGCTGAGGGAAGAGGACTGAGTCTGAGAGGGAACTTGGGCATGAATCCTGGCCCAGAGTCCAAAGTCATATTGAAAGTATCCAGGGTCCTGGGCACCACAGGATAAAAACAATAAGGGGAAACTAATCAACTCTGTCAGCAGGGCAAGAACTTTATTCTACATACAGAAGAGCACACAGCAACAAAACTGAAAGCACAACAAGAAGGGAGTCTACTGGTCTCTTTATCCCTGACACAAGTGGAGTTTAGTCATGGACCACTGGTCAGGATGATTGTACAGTCTTTGGTGTGATGGATACTGAGGAAGGGAAGACTGAGGAAGTGCAGATTTATAAAGACACCCATTGTAGGGAAGGGCAGTCAGAAAGAGAAGGGCTAACATGGAGATTCTTAGTTTGACAGAAAATACTGATAGGCTTGCTTTTTCTCAATATTCAGGCCTGGAGGATGGGCTGAGGGTGCACTTTGACAAACACCTCTCACTAGAGTGGTAGAGGTGTTGCTTTGCTGATAGAAATTACACCCATCTTGAGTGGTCAAGGAAGCACTGGGTCACAGGAGTCCTGCGGGGCCAAGGAAGCATCTAGGTCAGCGCTCACCTCCCAGGCAAGGGTTCAAGTCCCCACAGTTAAGGCCCAGTGGGCAGGAGGTGGGTGGAGGGCAGGGAGCATGGCCACTGTACTGTTGTGGCTTGCTGCCCTTGGCAGGGCCTGGGTACTGATGCATGTCTGCCCTCTCTCTTGTGCGCTGCAGGGCCTGGGTCTTCTCTTAGTCCACCTCAATGTAGTTGTCCTCCTCAGAGGCATCAGATGACCTAGAGGGCTGAGGGGAGAGTCACTGGTCAGGCAGAGAGGGGATGGATGTGTGGGGTGGTCTGGCTAAAGGGGACAAGAGGTGGTCCTGCCTGCCTCAGGAGCCCTCTTCTAAGCATGATGTGACAGATCCTGAAAGCCTCCCGAGGTCCCAGCTGTGGGACAGAGGCCCTTCCCTGGCTGTCGGGGTGAGCCCAGGGTCCCATTTCTCCCCAGCTACCCTGGGGAAGGAGGCATGGGGTGCTGGGTTCTGCCTGTATTCTCTGGCAATGGTGAGGAGACCAGGTCTCAGTCTCTGCCCTCCTTGATCCCTGGGTCCTGCCTGGGGGACTGTAAGTCCACTTACTCTCTGTCCGTCTCTGCTGCTTTCTGGTTACCAAGAGCTAGCAGCTTTCCTGTTACGTATTCATCCACCATGAGGTTTCTGCAGTGGAGTTGGCTGACCATGCTTTAATACCATAAATTCAAGTAATCCTGTGCTCCTCTGAGTTGCTCTTGTCAGGTGTTTTGTTCACAGTTATGAGAAGCTCACCAACACACTGCATCTTACAATGTTGTGTTTTCTTTCATTTCCAGGGTCCACTTTAATTTTTGTGTAAGGTTTGAGACAGCTCATTTCCTTTATGGCAGTGGTCAATGACTGCTCTCCTGAACCATTGTTGACGAGCCACCCTTCTTTCACTGAATTAGTCTCTTAGTTTTGTGCAAAGCCAATTGACACATTTCTCTGGGTCTCTTTCCGGTGCTCTGTTCCAGTCTCTTGTCCCTGTGTCTCTTTCTCTGTCAGTCATCACAGGTGCTTTTCATGAATGTGATCATGCCATGAGTCTGACAGTCTGGTGGACTAACTTCTCCAGCTTATTCTTTGTTTTCAAGTTGTTTTAGCTGTTTTCTTTCTTCTGCCTTCCAATACAATGTTGATGGTAAATGTGTTTGCATCTAAAATTCCTAGTTGTGATTTGTTTTGCTGGAGGGGCAGGGAGCTATGAGAGATTGAACTAAGGGGCACTCGACCACTGAGCCACATCCAAAATGCTATTTTGTATTTTATTTAGAGACAATCTCACTGAGTGGCTTAGCGCCTCATTTTTGCTGAGGTTGGCTATAAACTCTTGATCCTCCTGCCTCAGCCTCCAGAGTCACTGGGATTACAGGTGCACATCTCTGTGTCCAGCTCTTCATGTGGTTTTGAGAGGAATTTCCTTGTTCCACATGTCCCTGTGCTAAGTATTTTCCTACATTAGGTGGTGCTTTGGCTTTTGATTCAATAATGAAACAAGAGTCAAGAGGCTCAAGGACAGAAGAGCCTGTTATATCAACATACTCTTCTGTTTGCTGGGTGTTTTCTTCCTGCTGATATCATCTAGGCCCTCCTTTTACCATTCCTTTCTGGAAGGAGACATCCTCTGGCCCTTCCACAGGGCAGGATTCCTGGTGTCAAGTCCATGATTTGCCTTCAACCTGGAGAACCTCTCCCTTACCTCTTCATTCTGAAGGGTATTATCACTGGATGGCAAATTATGAGAGCTCTTATCATTTTGCACATTAAAAATGCGTGCCACTTTCCTCTGGCCTTCATCCTTGCAATAAAAATTTCACTGTCATTCAAAGGACTGGTAGTGTAGAAAACCTTGAGGTTTTCCCTCAGAATAGGAGGCGGGAGATTTGGGTTCCATCTGCCACTGACTCCACAACCCTGAGTGAGTCTGGCTTCTGCATTCATGTGTGTGGCTGTGTGGAGGGAGGGACCCTGTGCCCTGAGGGGGACCCCAGCTCTTGGTAACCAGAAAGCAGGAGAGACAGACAGAGTGTGAGTGGACTTACAGTCCCCAGGCAGCACCCAGGGATCCAATTCCTACAGCCAAATCCCACCTGCTTGTCACTTTCTACATCTCTCAGTAAGTCAATATATATATATATATATATATATATATATATATATATATATATAGAAATAATATAAACATATAAACATATAGAAAAATATATATTCTTTTTTTTTTTTTGCCAATACAGGGGATGGAACCCAAGGCCTCACACATGCTGGGTAGATGCTATACCACAGAGCTATAACCAGCCTGCTCCAAATTATGAATCCACTACATGGGTGAACTCACTGATGAGATGAGTTAACTCACTGATGTGTCTTTGAAATTCAGTTTTCTTACCTCTGAACACTGCTACACTGACATCTGAGCTTTTGGGGGATATTTTGTACCCAAACAATAACACTTAGGAAAACAAAAGTTATATAAATGGGAAAATCTTTGGGATATAGGATTAAATAAAGCGTTCACAAATTTGACAAAAATTGCAATCTAGAATCGAAAAGATTAGTACACTTATAAACATCTACTCAGTGAAGACCCTGGTTTAGTAGATAAAAAGGACAAGTTACAGGGTGAGGGGAAATACAAACTTGGTGTGGTGGCTATGCCTATCATCCAAAAATGTGGGAGGTTGAAGCAGGAGGAACACCTCAGTCTTAATTCAAGGACAGCCTCAGCAAATTAGTGAGATCCCAATCTTAAGAATAAAATGAAATAAATAGATAAATAGATAAATAAATAGAACTGGGGATGTAGAGCAATTTACAAAGGATCCCAGGGTTCAATCCTCAGGAAACCCCATGATAAAAAAGAAAGAAAGAAAATGCAAAACACACTTGGAGCATAGGACTACTATCTTAAGTGTGTAAGGTATTATTCTCCTTAGGTGTGTAAGGTAAAATTCAACACAAAATAAAACAAACAAATCTTAAAGAAAATGCCAAAAGACTTGAGGGGGCATGTTCTATGAGAATACAGTCACATGAAAGGAGTCCAATTCTTGGGAGAAATCCTAGTTTTTGGCTCACAGCAGTTAATATCTCAAGTGTGTAAACCTGCAGAGAGGAGCATTCTACTCTGCTCACCTAGGAATGTAAACAACTGCCCCAAGTTGACCTAGTGTTACCAAGGAAACCTGTATAGGAGCCTGCTGGTCTGATCTGTGGAAAATTGTGTTTGGGCAAGAAACTTATAAAATGTATCATTTTTCCTGCAAAAAATAAGTTTGCAGGTTGCTTGCCACAAGCCTGCTCCTACCCAACTCCCAGGGTCTGGGTCCTGACTCTGTGGCTCTTACCTACACCTGAGCTAGCCTGGCACACCCTACATTCAATGTCCTTAGGCATGTGAATTCCTGAACTCAAATGAGTGGGCAAATGTTCGAGCCAAAAGACTGGTACAATCATGGACCGTGACACCGCATGTTGAAGAGAAAATGAACTGTTGATACACAACAGCTGGGACAAGTACCCATAGAGTCATACTGAACACACCTGAACCATAACACACCATCTGAATCCACTGCAGCAACACTGGTGCGATGGCCAGCTCACAGACACAGAGGACAGCTTCAAGGCTGTCAGGGGTGAAGGACGTGGCAGGGCTGGGAAGGGGCAGAGGTGAAGAGAAAGGGAGAGAGGAGGCCTCAGCACTGGAGGCCTTCTGCATCCCGACAGTGCTGCTCAGCACCTGATGAGGCCACAACACAGGGTTTCAAATGAGGTCACCCAGGAAAAGGTAAAGGGTAAAGGGCACCAGGTCTCTCTTTACCGTTTCTGACTCAGGGTGGGTCTTCAATTTTCTCAGTATAAAACATTTGCTACTTTTAAAGAGCTCAGGCTACAGGACAAAACTAGATGACCCTGCTGGCAAGGTGAAAAATGCTGAATTAATAAGAGGTGAATGATCCAAGCACAGAGCCTGGCACAGAGATGAGCTCCCGAGTGGCTGTCAGAAATGAGCAATGCTCAGCCTCAAGGTGGTGGGTGGGTCATGCATAGCCAGGGTGTTTAGTCTGGTGGGAGTCAGACAAGGGTTACTGGGTGACATTAGCTCAAAAATTGTTTCCATGTTTCTCACCAGACAAGTGGCTTGCTGGTAGCACCATTCACTGAGCAGGTGTGGGGTGCAGGGTTCTGGATGTGGTGAGTCTGTGCTCACTGGGAGACACTAGAGGCCTCACGTTTCAGCTGGATATGCAGGTCAGAGTTCTGAAATCTACCCTGGGAGGGAAATTTAATGGAACTTCAGACTCATGGTTGTAGCATAGGAGTACGTCTCATCCAGGAGGATCAGAGGAGATAAACCAGCAGCAAGCAAGCAAGGTGCCTTTCTCAAGACAAGAATGATACACTGCAAGAAAGAGCCACTGGACAAGAGTGGAAAGGTGCTGCTCATCCTCCATTCTCTACAGCTTTAAATTAGAAGAAACAAAGGGCACAGTAAGCACTGCTGGTCAACAGCAGCTGTGGACCACTAAAAGTGACCACAAGGGTAGGGGAGGGCTGGTCCCTGCTTAATCCTCAGCATGAACTTCTGTAGTATCTGTGGCCCCCAGAAATCCACTCTTTTTCTCCCAAGCCCTCAAAATAAACTTTGAAATTGGTTGAGTTTCCAACTGGGGAGAGTCTGTAGAGAAGGCACCCCAGTCTGCTCCTACTGCCTGCCAGCCCCATGGATTCTCCCAGCACCATACCTGCCCACACTCACACAGAGTTGCCACTTCTTCTCTGGGGGTAATTTTCTCAGCCAGCCAGAGTGCACCACTTACTCCTATCCATGCTGCCAGCCTTGATTGCCTCGAGCATGGAGTTGGGGCAAGGCCTGGGGAGAGCAGTCCTGTACACGTCTAGGTGAGCAGCAGCGCTCTGAACCGTGAATGTGGCCCCCACAGTGACCCCCAGCCAGTGCTCCCTTGTGCACAGCAGGAGATCGCCAGGTTTCTGTGAAAATCAGCCTGCCAGAGCTCTCAGAAGAAGGGGGAGGAGGCTGAATGCCCACTGGATCTTGTGGGGTGGGGAGACGGGAGGGTGTGGAGTTAAGGGAAGGAGCCACATCTCTTCACAGCCGATGGAGTATTCATAGAAAGTGGACAGGGAGGGGATCCGAGGATAGCTTGACTTCCTGTCCATTTCCAGAATTTTAAATTCCAGCAGGTCATGGCCCCACCTCAATCAAAGGAATTTCACTCTTTCAATCAGTTTGTAAAACTGAAACCCTATCCCATTCCTGGCCCTTCCAGCCACTCTGGGAGGATTCCGAGTTTGTTCCCTTGGCTAACTTCCTTCAATAACCAGTGTGATGCTGGAGACACAAAACACCATATCTGTGAGGCTGTAGCCTGGACCAGACATCACCTTAACTTTGCAGAGGGCCAGCATCACCAGAAATCCTTTAACTACTGACTTGGATGGGTTCCAGGACCCCCACAGGCACCAAAACCCAAGGGTGGCTATGTAATTCATAGAAAATGGAGTAGTATTTGCATGTAACCCTCACAAACCCTGCTGCATGCTCTAAACCATATGGACATTACATATAATACCCAGTAGAACACAAACACTATCTAACTGGTTAGGCAGTAATAACAATGAAAAATGTACCTATTTATGTAGTACAGATAGAATTGCTTCTAGATATTTTGCAGCTAAGCTTGGTTGGATATGATGATGTGGATCTGCACATACAGAGGACCAGCTATATCCTAAACTTCTGAGAGACAAAAATATCTAAACATTTAAAAATCTAAACATTTAAACTCAAGAAAAATCAGTAGAGGTGATCCAACCTAAGAAATGTGGTGTTGACTTCCCTCATATCCTAGTGCCTGTGCTGAGTCTGACGGTTGCAGCACCCTAGAAATCTGCATGGTTTTGCTGCAGCTGAGGTGTATGATGAAGTCAGGAGCACTGTGCCCATCTATTCCAAGAGTTTGGTCTTTTGCAGATCCATGGACATTATTGCACCTTTACAAGACTGGCAGTTAGTTGGGGATAGGTCACATTCTCCAGAAGCACCTCAGGGTCATTTTCCCTTAAACACAAGGTTCTAGGTTGTTGTTTACAATTCTGTCAGGGGCGGGCTCTGAGGGCCCCAGAGCCGCACCGTGGCCTGATCTCTAAGATGGCGCCTGGCAGCTTGCCAAACATAACTGCACTCGTAAACAAGTTTTAGGAAGTAACTCTGATTGGCTGCTGTATATGAGGCGATCCTGGTATCTGCCTGGAGACTGTTCCTTGATAGGCTGACTTTCCTGGTAGTCTACTCTCTGATAGGCTGATGTTCTCAATATAAGTCGGAGACTTATGGAATAAAAAGGGGCTTTTTTGGTTCCTGTGCTCAAGAAGAGTGTACGCGTTGTGATTGTCCCCTGCGGGTGGTGGGCGATCACAAGTGGTGCCGAAACCCGGGAATGAAAATTTTACAAGGATAAGTAAGAAAACAAGGTAAGATATTCTAAAATTTTAACAAGTTAAACCGGTTATAAAAAGGTGAAAAATAAACAAGTGAAAGGCAGCCTTGGTAGTACACGAAAGGCGGCTACACCCTGGACTAAGCGAAAGGCGGTCCACATTAAAGGCATTAAAGTGAAAGTGGCACGCGAAAGGCGGTTCAAGGACTAGATAAGCACGCGGAACGCGGCTTACACTGTACAAGATGGGTTCTGAAATATCAAAAGTTCGTATGCAACAACCCTTACGGGAACTGCTTAAGGCCAATGGTACACCTTTAAAAACCAAAACTGCTAGAACATTCTTAGATACAATAGAGAAGGTAACTCCTTGGTTTTTAGATGAAGGATTATTAAATATTCCATAGCGGGAACATCTTGGAGAGGATCTTCATAAACAGGATCTAATAGCAACAGAAAAGAACTCTTAAAGAGAACAAAGTGAGGAAGGATTGAGTGGTAGTAACCTAGAAAACAATTACTCAGGAAATTTAAGAACAAGGGGAAAAGGAGAGCTAATCTAATACAAAGAACCCCCAAAGAAATAACCAAGTGGTAGTGAAAACTTAAGAACTAGGGGAAAAGGTAGTAGAAAGCTAAACCTAATATAAAGAGCTTCAAAATTTGTAGAACCTGCCCGTATTTGAGGACCAAAAGAGAGATACCATCAACCATTAGAAAAACTTTAAAGAGACAGTTAAGACTGATTGGAAACAGCTACGCAGAGCAGTATTATCTGGAGGACAATGTCTAATTGGAGAGCTCAGTGGCAAAGAAATAGCTGTTGAAACTCCTTGCAGAAACATAGTAGCAAGGTTTCCTGATAGAAATGTTGAGATGTTAATAGGAGAAGGCCAATACGCTTCAATAGATGCACAAAATCAGCAGCAAAGAGATAATGCCCTAACAAAAGATAAGAGATAACTATAGTAAAATCTGTTACACCTCATGCCTCAGGTCTTTGCCCAAGGAGCAGAAAAGAAAAACATTGGGCTAACGAGTGCAAATTGGTTACTGTTGAGGGAAAGATGTTACCAAATCATTTAAGAAACAGGGCACAGAACTCTTCAACTCAAGGCTCACAAAATGGAAGCAGCTGTCATAGCCCTTGTAGAGTTTAAGGAGTAACAGATCTTTTTGCTGATATTGATTGCATCACTCGGGCAATTCCCAAATTGGAATTGGTTGGACCCATAGCCCCTCATAAGCTGATTTAGCCACATAGATGATTTCCATCTTTTCTCAGTAAAGCAAGCTGCTTATTTTCATCCTGTGTAACTTTTTAATTCTTCATGTTGGTACCTCACTTTAAGGAGGGTTTATAAGTAAAGGGAGGTGCACTGATTAGAAGGTTAATGGAGTTAATATTGAAAAATGCAGAGAGGCCATAAAACAAGGGGTAGAGGTTTTGGAGGAAATAAAAGAGGGAAGGTCTAAAGCATCCGAAAGGGCATCAATAAGATCAGAGACAGACAAGGAAAATGAAACTGGGTGTGAGGAACAACTTGTTAGGAAGAGGGGAATCAGTTTAGGGGAGGGTCCCCCATTAGGAGTCTGCTGTAAGTTATCCGCCCTTAGGGCCTGCTTCTCTCCAGGACCTCCCAAAGGGGGCTCCAAGTTTCTCCCCAGAGAGCCGCCACCTAAACAAACCAGCCCAACCATCAGTGGCATGTCCTAGTAAGGAGTATGATATAGTAGCCCCAGTCCCCACAAATATTGGGAGATAATTGTTTCACAATTTTCTGCATCCAAACCTGAATTGATTACTAACCAGGATTAAGGGTTAAAATGCCCTAGGCATCAAGTTTCTGCTGGAACATTTTCTCCCCTTTCAGATCCAAATCTCAGTTAAGGCTTACATTGAAATGTAAATAGAGAAAGCCTGAAGGCTCAGTAGGAGACCGGTCTCAAACCCAAAAAGAAAAAAGAAAGAAAGAAAAAAAAAGAGCAAAAAGTCTTACCTGAACTCCAGCAAAAGTAACTACATTTTTTTTTGAGCTCATGACTTTTTTGATCATTTCTATTTTTTTTACTCAACTAGAGTTTTTGAACATCTTTTACATTGCAATGGAGATTCACCTATAAAGTTTCAAGGCCTTTGATTTTGTGTTATGTGTATGTCGTGCTGTCCAATGTCATGTTTTGTCTGTATCAAAATTGAGCGCTCCTAAAATTGAAATTTAAAAATGGATCCAGATACTCTTAATTCACATGATTTAAAGGTTCAATTAAAATTGGGTAAACTAATGAAAGTAAAATGTCATTGAAAATAACTCACAAGTCTCGAGGTGGTCAAGCTAATAAAATATTGATGTTAATAAAATGTCTAATATCAACTGTTTCTAGGACTTTTCTTCAATAGGAAAGAGACAGCAAATACTGTTCAGGACACTTGTCTAATATCTTGGTTTTTTTTTTTTTAAGAAAATAAGTGAATTAGAATTGACATGCATGGGATTACTCAAATGTGTTTGTACAGAAAATTGTTTTGTGTCATCACTAAACTAAAAACAAGGTTACTAAGAGTTATGTCCTAACAGGTACAATTCTATACACAAAGGGTTCTAAAAGTTTCAACTGTGTTTCAATTAGAGTACTATAAATAACAAAATATTTAATCTTGTTAAAATAGAGTAATTTATCTAAATTCAGAAATTTCATAAGAGTTGTTTCAGAATGTGAACAAAAAGGGGTCAACAAATAGGAAAGAGAAAATAAAAGGTTCTGGGTATGGAAATATATTTAATAAAAGGGAAAAGGAAATGTTTCTGGGTAAGAAAGTGCTTGTGTGATGAAATAAATGAAGGTCTAAGTAAGTGCTAAGAAAGTCTATGTAAGTAAAGGGCAAGTTTCAACAAGTTTGCATGTAACTAAGTTGGTTGTATGTATGTGAAACATTTAAAGCTATTTAAGGTTTTTCCTAAGGTGAAATACTAATGTTCTAATATAAACCAAGGTTTATTCTATATGGTAAAATGACATGGTAAAATAACAAGGATTTCTTAGAAACACTAATTTGCTCTTAACTTTGTGTCTATTAAGTTTTATTCTTTAGAACAATTAGTCTTAAAAATAGGGGTTTATAAAATTATGGTTAAGCAACTGTTAGAGTATTGTACTACGTTATAGAGTCGAAATTTTTCTTTAAAAACTAAATTTGGTAAGAACCAATTTCTCACTAAATTTGAAATAACTCTAACCACAGGTATACCTTATAACCCACAAGGACTCTTTATAAACAAAAAGGGGGAATAGGGGAGACCTTCAGTTCCCCTAAAGATAAACTTTCTCTTTGCCTCTTTAATTTAAATTTTTTAACTCTGGATAATGAGGGTCGCTCTGCCGCTGAGAGACATGGCAATCATAAACAACATGATAGAGCAATGGTAAAATGGAAGAATGTTCTTACAGGACAATGGAATGGCCTGGAGCCGCGGCTGGGTTTGTGTGTTTCCACAGGATAAAACATCGCCTATCTGGGTTCCTGAGCGACTAACTCAACCAGTACCAACACTACCAACAAGTAGCCTTTCCCCCCTTGAACTAACTTACAACCTCTTTTTAGTCTCTTAGGGTGCTATCTCTCTCAATGTTGGAATGCTTCTAGGTTCCCGCTGGCAGTCTTAATGTGTGTTCCTACCTTCCTACCAGTCCCAGTCTCTGTTACAGATGCGGAATTGCCAGTGTTACTATCAAGAAACAGGAGAGAATTTGGCATCACAGTGGCTATGGTCACTGCAATAGTGGTTTCTGCAACAGCAGCACTAGCAACTGCCATACCTACAGCAACAGCAGTCAATCACTTGGCCGAAAATACAGCTGCAGCCTTACAGACTAAAGAGACCCTAAACCAACATCTAACAGCAGGCATACTCCTTGTAAATCAAAGAGTGGACTTACTACAAGAACAAGTGGATATCTTGCAAGAACTCTTGGGACTGGGATGTGTTTATCCTTTAAGAGCAGTGTGTGTCACCCCTATTGCTTATAATAACCTTAGCTCTGTGGTTATGTTATCTAAAAATCTCTCTGTCTACCTTACTGGCAATTGGTCATCTACGTTTGATAATTTAACCAGTCAGCTACGAGCTGAAATACTCAATCAATGCCACCAGGGTTCAAGTTGCATCGGTGTTCAAAATGTTCTCTTTGTTATCTAAAACACTGGGATTGACAAAACAGTGGGCTGGAACAGTAGCTGTTCTGATTATTATCTGCTTAGGGATAGCCTATGTTATATGCAGCCAAATCAGAGCTTGCCAAGATGCCCGACGTCATCGACGGGCTATAGTACAGACTTTGACAGCCATTGAGACAGGCACATTCCCCCAAGTATGGCTAAGCATGCTGGACCAGTAGTCAAAGACGGGTAAGATCCGTGGAAATGCATACCAACCTAAGACAGGGTTCTGACGCCTGGAGGTCAGAATTCCAATGACGGGTAAGGATGTAATTTACCATGGACAACCTAAGACAGGCATGGTCCCAAGTCATCTTTTCTTTATTTAAAGAATAAGGGGGCGATGTCAGGGGCGGGCTCTGAGGGCCCCAGAGCCGCACCCTGGCCTGATCTCTAAGATGGTGGCCTGGCAGCCTGCCAAACATAGCTGCACTCATAAACAAGTTTTAGGAAGTAACTCTGATTGGCTGCTGTATATGAGGCGATCCTGGTATCTGCCTGGAGACTGTTCCTTGATAGGCTGACTTGCCTGGTAGTCTACTCTCTGATAGGCTGATGTTCTCAATATAAGTCGGAGACTTGTGGAATAAAAAGGGGCTTTTTTGGTTCCTGTGATCAAGAAGAGTGTACACGTTGTGATTGTCCCCGCGGGCGGTGGGCGATCACACAATTCCATATGGAAATATAGGGTCTTGAAAGGTTAGTGTGACTTCATGTCTTCTGCGTACACATCCTCCTTCTCTGGCTCTCCCACCCCCAAATTAATTTCCATTTGCAAGCTAATTTAGTATTTAGACCACTGAAAGCCTAACCAAAAGAATTCTTTTGTAACTAACAAAGAGTCCCAGCCAATCACAGCAGGAAGATCTGAACTGATCAAATGAGACAAATACCAATTGCAACATGCAAAGCTGAGTTTGTTAACAGTTGAGAAGTTTTGTACCTTGTAACTTTTTTCTGTCTCTAAGTACTGCCTGATGCTGTCCCTCTACTCTTTCTCCTGTGCTCCTGCATTACAACTTATGACTTGTTCAATAAACTGCTTTGTTTAACTGGTCAATAGTTCTTCATTTAAAGTGACTTTGGAATCTAAACTGAAAGTTTATGAATTTAAATATAATTATGTTTCAGTGATACAACTTTGATGTTTATAACCTATTTGCATGCTGAAGAAATCTAATAATTTTTAAAGTAAAACTATTGCTTAACAGTGTTTGTGAAGAATAATATGGTATTGAAGATTATGCCTTCTAAAAATAAGCAATATTTAATTTGAACAAAGAATACATCATCCACATCTTATTAAAATAATCCAAATCTTATAAACATTAAACATCTCAACTTTCTTTTTTAAAAAATTATGAAGGAAAAAAATAACTCAAAATAATGAACTACAGAAAATTATGTTGAAACTAGTGTTTAGCTTTCAAGACCACATTACTAACTTTGGCAAGTTTTATGCTACATGACATGCTAGTAATATTCACATTCTATGATTCATCATTTTACATGGTTTTGCTGGGAATTGTACCCAGGGCTCCATGCATGCTAGTTAAACCACCACTGAGATACATACCTCAGCTTCTAATGTTAACTTTTAAAACAGATTCTGTTCATTTCAGATAATATAACAAATCACTGGTAGTTTCCAGTTTCCCATGTTTTAAGACCTTAAATTATAGAACTTCAAAAATGTGGTTGTAGTAAGCTCATGCATCAATAGTGCAATTGAAACAATTTATAAGATCATGAAGCAAAAAAGGAAGAAATGGAGATTACAAAGGCAGACTTGAAGCAGAATTCATTCTTAAATCAGCTTTAATATTAATTACATATGATAAGACCACCTGCTTAATATTTTAAGGATTAAATGTTGCACATAGTGGTTTGTGAGACATCTAGATTAACAAAGTTCAAAGCATCTTTGTTTTTTCCTATTTCTGGAGCTTCTTGCTTCATTTTAGATAATTTGGAATTGCTTTGTAATTAGCTCCTCTCTATTCAAATTGTATTTGTAAAATGTCCTTTTCCATAGATTGGCTTTTCAAACTTCCACTGGCATTAAAAAAATAAAAAACAACTTTTAAATTGCGTTATATTAAGAAACAGTGATTTTGCTAGTTAAGACTTTTCATTTAAAGAATTGCAACTAATAAGTCCATGTAATTTTCAATGTTCTAGCTAATCATAAATTGTCTGTCCTATGTAAAAAAATTTTATTGAGTAATTTCAGAAGTATTTAAATCTCATTTAAATTCTGAATAATGTACAAAACCTTTTTGCAAATATTGTGCTAATATAAAATCAAGAAAAAATAATGCTTTCAGGCAAAGTAAGAGCAACATACTTCAGAAATCTCCTAAGATTAAACATAGTGGTCAAGAATAATAGATGAGAAAACATTTTATAAACATGGTAACAAATCCATGAAACATGAATCTTTATGAGAAATAGTAGACTGTATCCCCAAGATGGGACTCTGATCCTCACAATGCTAGAAATGTCTTGGAGAACACATCAACAATGCATGTCTGAGTGGCAGCTCATGTGTGTGCCCACCCAGCAGAACACAGGAGCCGATTCCTCATATTATTGTTGTAGGCCCATGAAATCCAAAGCATAATCACTGCATCATTGATGGAAAATAGAATTTTTGATTCTGTGTATCTGAGCAGCCTGCAGAAGTTCCACTTATTTCTGTATGATTTCCTCTCCTACAATTCAGGCTCAGAACTGTTGCATCTTGGTGAGAGTTCTGCATGTCAGAACTTTCTCTAACATGCTTTGTTCTCATCAATGATGTTAGTGCATGATATCACCTCCTATTCTCTTTATCACACAGCACTAACACATTTTTCACATCATACCTCTAAGTCCAAGGTCAGTAAATTAGGTCCACCCAAGAGCTGTTCATCACTGTCGCTGAGAGCAGTCTCATGTCTGCAAACAAGTACTTTCCTTTTGAAGACTCAGTGACAAATCACAAGCACAAGAATAGCACTTTCATTAATACTCCTTTTTATTAAAATTGCCTAAAAAAGGAACAATATCACTGAGGTCCTCAAAGAGAAAAATGTTAGAAGAAAGGACATGATTAGATAAAATTGCTTTTAAATGAAAAATTAATATTGTGACATTTATTAGGGCTTTTACCCCTTCACCATACCAGAATAAAAGAAGATGGAAAATCCTCTGCCTAGGTGCACCAACAGCATGGGCCTGACTAGCTTGCCTTGCAGACCTGCAGGAGGAGTTGATCAACAAGAGAGAAGTCTCCTCGGCATTAAAAGAGCAAGATCAGTAGTCCACTACACACTCTGTGTGTTGCAAGAATCATTCTTGTCAGTATGAAGGGATGCCCCATCATAATGAATAGTTCTAGATGTCCCAGTGTAGGGGATGCCTATCCCATTAATGTGGGGGTTAGTCTCCTGGAGGGTTAGAGCTTCTGAGTAAGGCTTCACAGGAGGGATAGTTTGCACTAGTCAGAATCCTCAGGGATGTGTGGTGGGTATGTGGCATGCAGACTCTGGGAGCCTCTGCATGAGGGCCACACAAGAGCAATGGTTAACAATGCTAGAATCCTCAGGGGATTGTGATGAGCATGTGGTACAGAAATCTCAGGTGCCTCTGGGTAGTGCTGCTGAGGAAGAATGGGCTGAACTACCCAGAATTCTCAGGGTGTCCTATGAACATGTGTATTGCAGCTCCCAGGAGATTTTGGGTGAAGGCTGTATATGAAGGATGAGTTATTCTGCTCAGGTTCCTCAGGGGAGTGTGGTGAGCATGTGGTCTGCAGCTCCCAGGAGCCTGTGCATGAGGCCTTCAGTGTAGAGATGGTGTGTACTACACAGAATTACCAGGTTGCATTTTGAGCTTCTGTTCTGCCCTCCCTGGAGCCTATATGTGAGCCTTCAAGGGAAGGTTGCACTACCCAGAATCCTCAGGGTGACTTATGAGCATGTGACCTGCAACTCCCTAGATTCTGAGTGAGATTTGCCCAAGAAGGATGGCCACAATCCCCAGGGATGCCATATGAGAATGTGCCCTGAGTTCACAGGAGCCTCCGCATGAGGGCTGCAGAGGAGAGATGGGCTGCACTGCCCAGAATTGAGGGCTGTGTAGTGAGCATGTGACCTTGAGCAGGGATGGCGCTATTCCACCTTATCACTGGTTGGATTATGTTTTAATTTTTCCATGTCTTTCATAAGCTTATTTCCTTTGTTCTGAAATATTACACACAGTGCAAGAACCAGAATTGGTTTAACGTTTTCTCCATTGCTGATCATTTAGGATGTTTCTAGTTTTTCAGCATCTTGGATGGTATTGATGCCAACAGCTCGCCACCAGGCAATTTCCTGTCTCTCTTTCCCTCCTGCCATCCCTGCACCATTCCTCCTTGCCTTCCCCTTCCTCCATGCCCCCACCACATCTGCTCACCATCCACAATCAAGAGGCTCTACTCTAGGCACTGTGCAAAGGTCTGGATAGGGCCCAGCTCATCCTTAAAGCCACTCATTCTCTGGAGAAAATGAGGCAGTTTTTAAACCCTTAGGTTTAGATCCAAAGAGTGTGGTAGAGTCATTTGGTGAAACACAGAGTGTGGCAAGATAGTGCTCTCAACTTGGGCTGTGGGAGGATGGATTGCAGGGGAGAGGGTCTTTGGGTTCCCAGGACTGCCCATGGCCAGGAAAGGACCCCAAATGTGGAGCATGCCTGTTTTCACTTCAGACATACATATTGGCTACCTTCCCCTGTGTCAGAGCTGAACTTCCCTCAGTGGACAGGTTGCAGTAGTCCCTTCATCCTGGAAAAGCCTCCTGTTCCACCCAACTGTGGTGTCCTTCATGTAGCTGTGCTGGGCCCTGAGCTGGTCTGCATGCTCTTCTTGCTGTGTATGATTCCCTGCTGGTTCTGTAATATATTTTCATGGGTGGGTCACTGACACCTTGCTGCTCAGGGCCCTTGAAAAAGAAGGTGAATCAATACTGAAGCCCAGCTCCAGGGTACTCCTCACCCAGTCCTTCCTGAATTCAGGACCAGGGCAACCTGATGTCCACCTGGGACAGAGTAATCCAGGTGGACCTTCCTAAACTCCATATGATGGGCAAGGAACCCAGCAAATGCCTGAAATCCCCTTGCCTTGCCCTCAGCATGATAATCAAAGTGTGAGCCAGACTCCTGAGGCCTTTGCTGTGTCCCTACCACACTCTCCATCATCCACCCTCTATTCTTGCTGCTGAGCCCCTGGGATTCCTACATCATGCAGCAGGCCCCTGGGCTTCTCCAATGCTTTCCTCTGGAAAAATCCCTCCCCACCCTCCCCACTTTATTTTGTCATCTTCTGATGATCCTGCAGGTCATGGCCCAGCTGATCAAGTGCAGGGCACACTGCCCTGTGTCTCCATAGTAACCTGCTCTCTCTCTGCTCAGCATATTGGATGACAATTGCCTGCTAGTCCTCTTTCTCCCTTGCTAGCTTGCAGCTCCTGAGGACCCACAATACTTAGTATTGTAAACTCCCAAGTATGGTATACATTCATTTACTATTTGTTAAAGAATACCTCTGTGGGAATGGGAGACAGAGACAGGTCTCTAATCCCAGGTGGAATCTGGAAGAGGAATCTCAGGATGGGAATTCTCCAGGGATGATCCCTGGACAGTGGGCTTGCTCAAGAGTAGGACAAACCTTCTCCTATCAGAGGACAAAGGCAAAAGGCTCATTGGTTTTGGGTTTCTCTTCAGGGAGCATGGACCCCACCTGATGAAATCATTGACCCTAGAACCTGCAGGGATTGCAGATACTGTCTACTGAATGAAGGAAACTTGTACAGGTTAGAGTCGATTTCCTGACAGCATGGTACCCATGCAAAGCCATGGCTGGTGGCAGTAAGATGTCATTTGCTCAGGTAGGCTGGCCCTTTGGCTGCTCAACAGAAGGGCTCTTCCCCTGTGAGACACAAGGACAGAGTGAAGAAATGGGTCATTTTAAGAGGACATTGGCCTGAGGTCAATTTGCTTCCAACATCACAATAATCCTCCAGGGTTCATGATGTAACTCACAGATCAGTCTGTTTCTAGAGAAGTGTCTAACCTATGCTTGGGTAGCAGGAAGCCTCATAGGCCATGGGTCTCCTGCCTTTCAGTAAGGTGCTGTGGGGAGGCCACTGTACCCATCATGATTGTGCACTGTGTCTTGAAATTCCACAGTATGGGTGCATTCTGTGTCTCAGTCCATCATTCCTGATAGAATTCACAGAATTCTGGCAGGCTTTGCCTGGAACCCATCAACCATCTGTACTTCATATGCATCGATTAGATTCACTCTTAACATCAGGCAAGTTCCTGAGTGAGGGGAGTGGGGAGACTCTGAAGAGGATTCTGTCTCAGTCAAAATCACCCCTTCCCCCTCTAAGTGTTCTGCCCCACCAAGGCCATATCCACAGTAGACCAGCAGTCCTGCAATCCTCTCCAGCATGATGCTTCTTCACTTTTTCTTTCTCCACATATTCTACTTGTCTTCCTCCATTATTTCTCATTGTTCATGCAGTTTCTGATTTCTCTTTCTACTCCACTGTCTCTGAACCTGAAGGAGCATGTAGGTGCATGTTCATGGGCTGCTTTAAAATAAAGTGGTGTGACATCCAATACATAGGTCAAAGACTGACACCAGAAATACCTGATTTCAAATCTCCCTCTCTTCAGTAGCTTTGTGACCCTTAGGAGGTTACAGTCCTGTCTTCCCTCTTCGGAAAATTGGAATCAATTATGCAAACCCAGCTGGGAGCTGTGGAAAGCAAGAGAGGTTCCACCAGTGTTTCTGGGCCTGGTGGCCCTCCTCCAGCCCCTCTCCTGGGTCTGCAGGGACCAGACAGCACTCTATGAAGCTACTCTTCTGTGCAGGTGGACTCTTCATTTTTCCCTCCAGCCAATCTCAGCATTTTGCTCTTCGTTGGCTGGTCCCCAAACAGGTATCTCAACTGGATCACAGGAAGTCTGCCGCTTAGCAACCTGATCTTGAAAATACAGGTGTTTTTTTCTGATCAATTTGCCAAAGTTCAAAGGAAATCTTACAACTTTAGAGCAAGAAGATTTCTCCAACACCTGGAGTTCAGTTCCAATGCCCCATGATCTCCGGGTTCATGTACAGAAGTGCAGCTTCCTGTCCATTGTTACAGAACTCCTCAAGAGATCCCAGGGGCCATGGCCTGGAATCCAAGTGTTCTCACAGCACTCCAGGTAACAGGACAGAAAAGCACTTGTCAGCCCTATTCACAGCACTGAGATGACATTTCGTCCTGACCATTGGGACCCTAGGAAGTGACTTGCCTGAATTCCCATCGCTGGTCAGTGGTAGAGACAGAAGGAAACCCAAGTTGGATGTTTCCAGGTCCAGCTCTCTCTCTGGTGACCTCAGGCTCTCCCTCCAAAGAGTTCTCACCATCTAACAATAGTCCTGAGATGCCTGATATGCTCTTCCTAAGTTCCTAATAATGCACCTCAAGTAAGTGTGATCATAATTAAATTTTGTTACAGGGAATGAATTCAGATGGCTAATGGCATTATTTTTAATACTGAGATTTGACCTATATATATCCATTTAGGTATCTTATGTACTTCCTACATTTGGGGATGGTACTAACAAGTTTCATACTTTCACCTGATAATAGAATTTTGGATCCAGGAAATCACTTAAAATATTAGCCACATCTGATGGAGAAATTAATGTAATGATGCCACAGTTGAGTGCAGTTGAGAGAACAGAGGTCCCAATGCAAGCAGGGCAGAGGCTCCAGCCCAGAGGATGAGCTGCAGCTTCCTGAGAAAGCTGCTTGTCCTCCTGAGCTTCACTTTCCTCCTTGGAATTACAAGAACATTTGAGTGCTCCTCAGATCATAAGCAATATCCCTCCCTATGCTGGTGCTGCCCCTTGGACAGGCTAAATCCCCACATAACCTTGTGGAGTCTTACCCACGTTGTAACACAGGCCCTGAGAGGTTCTGAAGTGAAGTGTCCAGCAGAACTTCACTCAGTGCAGCTTTTCCCAAGCTGAAGTCATTTTCCCAATTCCAAATACATTTATTGAGCACCTATGTTGTACCAGGCACTGTTTTAGGACCTGGAGCTCCAGCAGGAAGAAAATATATTGCAATCCTTTCCCATAAGGCACTTAGAGCTTAGTGAGGGACAGGAGTCCCAAGCAGAACAAGCAATAAAATGTGTCCATTCTATCAGGTTATGGCTTATGATGCCCCATAGAGGAGTGTCAGCTAGGGGGCACCCATATTCTCCAAGAATAATTCTGATTAATGCCTTTGAATATGATCTTGATCAGAAATATGGTCTGGAATACCATACTTAACTGTGCTGAGGGCTGTCTATCCCTGAAATCCTGCTCCCTGTGAAGGTGCAAACAGATCTATGGCACTCTCAATGGTCCCATAATAATTTACTGCTCAGTGTCACAATCTAGCCTGACTGGGCCTTCTTGAGCTGGTTGCCAAGTTCTAAGCCAGGTGCTGAAGGACCAGCCCTTGGTGTTGCCCTGGGTATCTGAGGGTCTTCCTGCACATAATAATGGCAAGAAAAGTGTAGGTCAAAGTCTGCAGTGCAGTGGGGAAAAAGGTGGGTGATAGGGGTCCTCAGGCTTGTGCCCTGCTCTTCTATCCTTGCTTGGTGTCTCTGTGCTGTCACTACCAACTGGACCTTGAATTTGTTACAATCACAATGCAGACATTAGTCTAGCTGCCTGAAAAGATGTTTCAATTTCAGAACCTTCATGCTATACATTTCTGTGAGGCTTTATTTGTTCACATGACAAACATCCCTTAAGTTTCCAGTGGTTCCTGGCCCAGGGACCAAGATCAGTAATCCAGAACATTTCTCTGAAAAAACTTCCTTTTGATAATGGCCTTGGCCAACATTTACCCTGGATGAACACCACCTGAACACACTGCAGATGCAGTTCACACTCTGGCTTTGTGCTCTTTTTAACTGTACCACCTCAGGGATATCTTGGAAGTCCCAAGGATTTTCCTGAGTTCAGCAGCTTTCTTCTGGACATAGGGGACCAGTAAATCTGATGGCATGGTACCATGGGATGGTGTTACATCATAAGGAAAAATGTTTTGCAGATATAACCCAGGCTCCTATCCAGGAAATCTGAATAAAGGGAGATTACCATGGCCTAACCAATTCAGACATTAAGAGGCATTGGGCTCTTGCAAAGACATTCAAAGCTGGAGAAGGATTCGGCATGAGGGAGATTTTCCCTTGTTGACCTGCATCATGGAGGGCTACAGTGAGGAAAAGAAAGCTGTGTCCAGGAGCTGAGGGCCACTCCTGCTCAGCCACATGCCACAGATTGCAGGGAAGGACCCATCAAACCTGAGTCAGTCTGGAGACTTCTTTATTTGAGCCATAGACAAAAATGCAAATGGCAGATGCTCAGCCTCATGAGACTCTGAGCAGGGAAGCTGTTCACACTCTGCTAAGACTCCCACCCTGCACAGGTGTGTGCTACTAAGTGGGTGGTGTCAGTAATGTTTGGGGATTGGTTACAGTGTCTCAGTTTGATTTCTATTGCTATGACTGAATAGCCAAGCTTGGATAATTTAATAGGGTGAGAAATTTACTCAGGTCATAGTTCAAGAGGCTGGAAATCCATACTCAGTCAGGACATCTGCCAGTGACCTTCCTGCATCATAGCATGACAGAGAAGTGGAAGGTCAAGGCAGGGTGAAGAGACAGAACAGGAAGCTTGACCTTGCTTTTTAGCAACTCCCTCCAAGATAAGGAAACCAGGTCTATGAGAAAAAACTCCCTCCTAACGATCTGGTGGCCTCCTCAAAGTCCCACTTGCAATCCCACCATGATGGCCATCAACTTCAACACATACTGTGGAGAAGAAGCCATACTCAAAGCACAGCACACAGAAACTGAAAACTCAGCATGGACCTGTGTACAGAATACTGCAGCAGTGAGTAAGACACAATCTCCCAGCCAACAAGGACCCAGGGACAGGGTCTGCTTCCAGGACCTTCTCCCCAGCCAGAGATGAGCCAGCACCCAAATGACCAAGAACTGAGGACCTGGTGCTGGAGTTGGTGGTTAAGGAAACCAGCAGTGAGTGCTCTATCTGGGGAATAGGTCAGTGACATCCTCTGGAGGGACCACTGCAGGGAGGTATTCAGGAATTTTGCAAATGGTGGTTAAAGAATTGTCGGCTTGAAACTCTCCATGGTGAGGGTACTTGACTCAGGGACATAGCAATGCTGCAGGCCAGGCTTGGCTTAAGTGGGCAGGCGGGCTGGGTGGCACACAATGGAATTAATAATTCCTCAGACACAAGCAGAGGCACAAAATGGATGAGCATTGCTTGAACTCTGGATGGGAAGGGTCCTGGTGTGATGGGCAGGATGGCATTTTGGAACCTTGGAGCCTGCATCTGGTGGTGAAATGCATGCTGTGGAGGGCTCTTCAAGCAGGCATGGAGATGGGGAGGGGTGTTGGGCATGAGCATGGAGCAGAGAGCCATGTGGGCACATCAATCTCCATTATGAGATGCTGGCGTGATGCCTTGGGGAGACAGCAGAGTACCTCTGTATGGGAGGGTCTGGACAGATCCCAGAAACACACCACCAGAAGGGGTGGGGGTTGGACACTCACGACTGTCCATCACATGAGAACCAGAGTCTCAGGGCACAGTACACTGGGATGGGAAGGTGGATATCCTGGTCACATGGCAAAAGAAGAGTGCTAATCTGAGTTCGAAGTCAGGCTCAACTCACCCTGGTCCTGGGTGAATGCAGCTGCTTAGGTAACAGATGATTAGCTGAACCAGGGGGACAAGAACTGCCTGGAGGAGTTTTCTTTAGTTTCAGTCCTTTGCCCATTAGTGGAAAAAAAATTTATCAATATGTGTTTGCATATGTGTCTCAGCCCTGCCATGTGGTGTCAAAACAGCTTGTTGAATGGCCATGCATTTATTATGCACACCAGGTGCATTGAAAACATACACTTGTACATAGAGAGAGGGGACAGGGGGTATACATATATTGTTTAAAATTTCTCTCAATTTTCCTGTTAACATAAAACTGCTTTAAAAATAGTCAAGGAAATGGAAAGCAAAGAGAAAGACCAACTTTACCGGCTTCATTAAAAAATGAGTCCTTGCCCTGAGTGTAGGAAAGAATTTCCCATTTTTCATTCCTTGAGGATGAATAGATAGAATTTCTTAGATTAATTGAAAGGTGAAAACATCAAACTGAATAGCTACTGTGGACAGACCCTTCTGCCTATGATGTGAGATTTCTTCCTACAAAATATTATGGAGCATGAATCATACAATCATAATTTTATTAATTCTGACAAACTCACAAGCTCACAAAACAGCTAAGTAACCACAGCATATACAGTGGAATATGTGGGCTGTGAATCATCTTATGTACCACAAAAGAAAATTCAGTAAACACAATTTTGCATGTCATAAAATCTTTGACATCAACTTCATGTTTAAAAACAGAATAAAGTCACATTCAAGAAGATACTCTCTTTTTGTGACTAGGGATTTAACCCAGGGGTGCTCTACCATTGAGCTACACTCCCAGGCCTTTTTTTTTTTTTTTATATTGAGACAGGGTCTTGCTAAGTTGCCAAGGCTGGCCTCAAACTTGAGGTCTGTCCTCCAGCCTCAACCTCCTGAACTCATAGAATTTCTGGAATTAATAGGCATATACCATCATGCCTGGCTCAAGAAAGAAATACTTAAAAACACTAAAGTGCAGTATTGTTGACTTCAACTGATAAGGGTTGCCTGAATTAGAGTTCCCAGACATAGAGTTTCCTGACTTAATCCCTGGTCATTTGTGGCCAGTGTGAACAAAGAACCTGACAGGGAAATTAAAAGAACAAGCAGGGTACCACCAGATAAGGAAACTCTTGACAATGTTCACAAAACCCTCAATTCCACAATCTAAATCAACACACCAACTTGGTCCTGAGGCTTCTCTGTGTAGTCAAGAAACCTTGGGGAGGTGGACAAGAGTGTGAAGTGTCTGCTCATTCCTTAGCCCAATTATTTATTGGGTTATTTGTATTCTTGGTGTAAAGTTTTTTGAGTTCTTTATAGATCTGGAAGATTAGTGCACTATCGGAAGTGTGTGTGGCAAAGATTTTCTCCCACTCTGTAGACTCTCTCTTCACATTGTTGATTGTTTCCTTTGCTGAAAGAAAGCTTTTTAGTTTGGATCTATCCCAATTATTGATTCCTGCTGTTATTTCTTGTGCCTTGGGACTCAAATGAGGGATGGGGAGAGGGCGAGGGTGGGGGAAGGAAAGATAATAGAATTGAGACAAATATCATTACCCTATGTATATGTATGATTACACAAATGGTATGACTCTACCTTGTGTACAACCAGAGGAACGATAGTTGTATTCAATTTGTGAACAATGAATCAAAATAAAAAAGAGAGAGTGTGGTTGGTGATCACCCAGAGGATCACTGCCCAGGACTGATTTGGTTTAGGAATTTAGGAGACCCAACCATGATCCGGGTCAGGAGCAATGACAGGGTCTGAAGGACATGCTTGTATAACAGACTTGTAATGTGATGGGATTAGACTTAAAATTTTAAATTAAAGAACAAATTAGGATAGTGTTACCTTTCAGCATTTCTATATATCAGATATATCAGTATCTCAAAGGAGATACTGACACTTCTGTTTACTAAGTTCTGTACAGAATTTCTCATTTAGAATTTCATCAAAAATCAAATCAATGCATTTTCCAGAAAAGACATTTGATAGAAAGAAAATAGCACACAGACTTTAAGACAACAGAAACTCTTCACCTGATATGCTTAATTGAATGGCTCATTACTTTTGTCATAAGATAAACATTAGTTACTGAACTTTAACTACATTTTCAGTTCTACTGTCCCATAGGTACATTGTCCTTTGTGTGAAACATTTCTAATAGCACAAAATTTGAATTTTGTATTCATATTTTAATGTGAAATTGCAAATTTAGTATTATTTTAAATATGATCACTAATGGCACATATTTCTTCTATATATTTGTTTAATAAAAACAGAAGTCTCCATTTCATGGAAGACTTTCCTGTTTGTTTGGTTGAGATGACTTACTAAGGAGGCCATCTCCAGATAGATTTAAATATTAAGACCCAAGCTCATGCAGTTGTACATAGGAGTATAACCTGCCTCTGTGTGTAAACTCTCCTCATCCCTTTTTATCTTATTAGTACACTTATTCTTAGTGTGGAAACATTGTGAACTGCTAGTCTGTTTTCATCATTTCTAGTCAATGGGTTTGCAAGCACCATGAAGTTTTGCTAACATTAAAATATACACAAGTGATATGCAGCAACATGCATTTTTATACACCTTTTTTCTTCCATAAGAAATATTTCTGAGTTCTGTCAATGACATAACCTTCTTGTTCTATTTAACTATTTGTTTTTTCCTCAAAGAGCCTACTCTAGGTTTCCTTGATTGATTTCATTGCTTCCTTTGTTCTACTTAATTCAGTCAGCAGTTTCTTTCCTTGTCTATTCGGTCTGATGTTTATGTAACATCAGTGTTTTTTGTTTTTTTTTGTTTAGCTGAAATATTTTTAAATCACTTTTTAATACTTCCGAAGTCCATATTTTTACTTCTTTCTGTATTTTCCTCATAAATATCATATAGTTAATTTTTTGCTAATATTTAGATACCATCTTATGTTCACATCCCTAAACTTTATAAGTGGATTAATGACTGCTCAGATACACATGCACATACTGCAGTACTGTAATCACTAAACCTTCTTGTGTCCTATTCTTTCTCTCTGAATTCCTTGCTTTCCCCCTTAACATACACCCTTTGGGATAAAAACTTTAGAAAGTCTTCTAATGACAGGCCATAAATCAAATTCTGAAATATATTTCCCACTGCCAAGTGTTTGCACAAAACTGCCACAGACTTTAATGTGACTTTGTTATCCCATGTTTATATATATATATAACTGCACACTACTGAGAGATTTTTAAAAATTATTTTCTAAGATAGTTGCTGCCATGTCCCACTACCTGAGCACCTAGCTGTAAAATAGGCTTCTTTGGCTGTTGAGCAACTTTCTTATTTAGTCTAAAAACATAATCTCTATATAAATCTACCTCCTAATAAAACAATCCTATAATCCAGACATGCACATGTTTACTCATGTGCCTACCACACTGTTATTGGGATTAAAATTAGAAGAAAGAGATTTATAAGATAGAAAATTATTGTTAGATAACTCATCCCAACCCACAAATCATAAGCTTTACCTCCTCTTTGCACATTCACACACTCAGTAGAGAATGAATCTGACCAAGAGATGCCAACAGTTCACTTTTATGTCTTACAACATATTTTCTAGAGGCTCAGCAATTGACAGACCATTCCTTTTTGGAATATTAAAGATTAACAAATGGGAAGATTTCCCAGAGAAAATTATTACCAAAGGGCACTATACAGTGGTTCCATCAATGGATTGACACTCACCTTGGAAACAGCTGAGCATGTCTATCAGCTCAGTGATGGTCTTGAAGAATTCATACCCCAGAGGGCAAAATAAGAGTGAGAAAGAAGGACATGGGTAATACACAAAAGGTAATGTCTCTAGTGAGGGCAATTCAAACCCACATCTTCCAAACAGAAGAAAGGAAGGATTAGCTTTTCCAAAATTTCTTTATATCACACAATGGAAGGGAAAAATGAAATGTTCATGAATAAATGGTCATTTTCAGTTTCTTAGAGAATCAAGCTACAAAATAAAAATTTAAGAAGGAAACATTTCCTGGGAGAGCTACTTTGGTTCCAGTACAAATAGAGGTGGCAGCTTGGGGCCATTGCATATGGTGCTGAAATGTCCAACTGATGTCTTCTCCTCTGCTTTCCCTTTGAACATTGCTCACAATGGTTCTACAGCCAGACTTCAGCAGTTGATCTCCAAGACCATGGTTTGATGGGCCCAGGAGCCAGTCATTGAGGCCCCTGAGCTTGTGAGGGCCATGTTTGTCTTGCTGTATTGTCAGTTTGAAGGCATCGGGTGTTTGTTCCAGGCTCTGCTGAAGGCCTGCACCATCAGTGCTGTCTCTGTGGAGGACACCAACAAACTGTTGGCATCTCTTGGTCAGATCCATTCTCTACTGAGTGTGTGAATGTGCAAAGAGGAGGAAAAGCTTATGATTTGTGGGTTGGGTGAGTTATCTAACAACACTTTTCTAACTTATAAATCTCTTTCTTCTAATTTTAATCCCAACAACAGTGTGGTAGACATGTGAGTAAACATTTGCCAGAGTAGCCCATTCTGATTTGTTGCCATGAACTTTGACAGATGCAGAAGGCTGAAGAAGCAGGGGAAGAAAGAAGAAAAGGAATGGGGAAAAAAGGGATAAAAATGAAAATAAGCAGATACACGAGACAAAATTAAAATTTACCCACCAATTGGGGTTCTGTCCTTTCTACCTCAAGCATTATGAAATTGATAAAAGCAGAACATACATGTACAAACAGTACTAGCTCACAAGCTGTAGATAAGAAAATGCACAGAGTATTGGGATTAAGGTTGAGAGTGTGTGAGGAATGTGATTGCGCATCTATGGAGAAGTCATTTACTTATTGTTCTTTGGGTCTGTCTTGTGGTTGGGAGTTGATCTGTTCCCCATGCACTCCATTAATGTATTCCAAAAATACAGTAACCATTGAGCGTGTATAGTGTCAGAAACATCACTTGCTTTTGCAAGATCATGGTGCATAATGTGAACATTAAACAGATCATGTTAACATGAGTTTTTTGGTTGTCTAAGTAGAAAGCTTGCATTATTGCCGAGAAGCCATGATCAGGTGCACGATTAGGAAAGACCTCTAGAGAAGGAGGATTTCTGAGTTGGAAGTTAATGGGTGCAGACATTTCATGACATGGTGGTACTAGCAGTGGAGGGCATGATGATGTTCAAAAAGCACAGAGTTGTAATAGGGGAGAGGGAAAATTAAGAGGAACATCTGGTCCAAGGGTGCCAGGGAGGGATAACAGTGGAAGAGGAGAGAGGAGCCATTTCAGAAATCCAAGGAATAATGACCTATGCCTTCTGATGGCTGGATTTCCTTCCTTGTGATGGCTGAGTGATCCAGCTGCAGTGCAGGGTGCCTCCTCGGTCCTCCCCTTGGATGAGAGCTGACCTCTCCACTTTATTTTTCCTTTGATGAATCTCCAGGGCCTGCCCCAGTGTGGCTCATTTACCACCTCTCTGCCCATGCTCAAGCCTGAAGACCTCTAACGTCTGCCTCCATTGTCCTGACACGACACTACTTGGGAAGTTCCAAGGTCACATGCTGCATTGCCGATGACTGGGCATATTTTCCTCCAGAGCACTTATAAAACATCACCAGTGCTACTCACTGAACCTGGCAGCTGATCCTCTCCTTGTCAGAGCTGCCTGTCTCCTCCCTGGCCCTACAGAATCTTCTTTTTCATTTGAACAACCCACACTGCCCACCCCATACTATGCTAACTATGGGTTTCAAAACAGTTTTTATAAAGAACTAAGGGCAAAGGGCTCTTTGAACATCTAACATATTACTTCCATGTGTTTCTTGCCTGTTGAAAATAGACTGGTTTACTTCCTACATGATCCATCAACCAGCCTGATTTTCCTACCCAGTTAATGGCACTTTCTCCCCAATTTCAATTTCTTGGTGGTTGAATGATTATATTTCTTATTCTGAGTCTCCACCTTGCCCAGAACACAAGTGATATTCACTTGGCTCTTCTCAGGGTTGTTGGTGGACAAATTCCCCCACAACTTATTTTTACCAATGTGCTTTACCTTCGGACAATATGAAGAGGGTCAAGGTGCCATACGCAAGGTTTATTTTTGTTGTTGTTGTTGTTTTTGTTTGATTCATTCTGTTATTTTTTCCCTTCCCTCCCACCATTCCCACCCCTCTTTTCACTCTATAGAGTCCTTCCTTCCTCCATTCTTGCCCCCTACACTAACCCTAACTCTAACCCTAACACTAACCCCTCCCACCCCCCATTATGTGTCATCATCCACTAATTAGCGATATAATTCGTCCTTTGTTTTTTTTTTATTGTATACAAATGGGATACATGTTGTTTCTCTATTTGTACATGGAGTCAAGGCATATCATTTGTGTAATCATACGTTTACATAGGGCAATGATGTTTGATTCACTATTTTTTCCCTTCCCCCCACCCCTCCCACCCCTCTTTTCCTTCTATACAGTCCTTCTTTCTTTCATTCTTACCACACTCCTTATCCCTAACCCTAAACCTAAACCTATACCTAATGCTAACCCCTCCCACCACCCCACTATAAGTCCTCATCCACTTATCAGCGAAATCATTCATCTTTCAGTTTTTTGAGATTGGCTTATCTCACTTAGCATGATATTCTCCAATTTCATCCATTCGCCTGAAAATGCCATAATTTTATCATTCTTCATTACGGAGTAATATTCCATTGTATATATATGCCACAGTTTCTTTATCCATTCATCAACTGAAGGGCATCTAGTTTGGTTCCACAATCTGGCTATGGCCAATTGAGCAGCGATGAACATTGATGTGGCTGTATCTCTGTAGTATGCTGATTTTAAGTCCTTTGGGTATAGGCCAAGGAGTGGGATAGCTGGGTCATATGGTGTTTCCATTCCAAGCTTTCTGAGGAATCTCCATACTGCTTTCCAGAGTGGCTGCACTAATTTGCAACCCCACCAGCAATGTATGAGTATACCTTTTTCACCACATCCTCGCCAACACCTATTGTTGCTTGTGTTCTTGATAATCACCATTCTAATTGGGGTGACATGAAATCTTAGGTAGTTTTGATTTGCATTTCTCTTATTACTAGGGATGTTGAACATTTTTTCATATATCTGTTGATTGCATGTACATCTTCTTCTGTGAAGTGTCTGTTCATTTCTTTAGCCCATTTGTTGATTGGATTATTTGTATTCTTCGTGTAGAGTTTTTTGAGTTCTTTATAGATTCTGGAAATTAGCGCTCTATCACAAGTATGGTTGGCAAAGATATTCTCCCACTCTGTAGGCTCTCTCTTCACATTTCTGATAGTTTCCTTTGCTGAGAGAAAGATTTTTAGTTTGAATCTATCCCAGTTGTTGATTCTTGCTTTTATTTCTTGTGCTATGGGAGTCCTGTTAAGGAAGTCTGATCCTAAGCCAACAAGTGGAAGGTTTGGACCTACTTTTTCTTCTATAAGATGCAGGGTCTCTGGTCTGATTCCAAGGTCCTTGATCCATTTTGAGTTGAGTTTTGTGTAGGGTGAGAGATAGGGGTTTAATTTCATTCTGTTGCATATGGTTTTCCAGGTTTCCCAGCACCATATGTTGAAGAGGCTATCTTTTCTCCATTGCATATTTTTGGAACCTTTGTCTAGTATGAGAAAATTGTATTTATTTGGGTTTGTGTCCATGTCCTCTATTCTGTACCATTGATCTACCTGTTTATTTTGGTACCAATATGATGCCGTTTTTGTTACTATTGCTTTGTAGTAGAGTTGAAGATCTGGTATTGCAATACCCCCTGCTTTGCTCTTGCTACTGAGGATTGCTTTAGCTATTCTAGGTTTTTTATTCTTCCAGATGAATTTCATAATTGCTTGCGCTATTTCTGCAAGGTACATCACTGGGATTTTAATTGGAATTGCATTGAATCTGTATAGCACTTTAGATAGTATGGCCATTTTGACAATATTAATTCTGCCTATCCAGGAACATGGGAGATCTTTCCATCTTCTAAGGTTTTCTTTAATTTCTTTCTTTAGTGTTCTGTAGTTCTCATTGTAGAGGTCTTTCACCTCTTTGTGAGATTGATTCCCAAGTATTTTATTTTTTTCGATGCTATTGTGAATGGGGTAGTTTTTCTAATTACTCTTTCTGAAAATTCATCACTTATGTATAAAAATGCATTGGATTTATGAGCATTGATCTTGTCACCTGGTACTTTACTGAATTCACTTATGAGTTCTAAAAGTTTTCTGGTGGAATTTCCAGGTTCCTCTAAATATATAATCATGTCGTCAGTGAACAGGGATAGTTTGAGTTCTTCTTTTCCAATTCGTATCCCTTTAATTTCTTTGGTTTGTCTAATTGCTCTGGCTAGAGTTTCAAGGACAATGTTGAATAGAAGTGGTGAAAGAGGGCATCCCTGCCTTGTTCCAGTTTTTAGGGGGAATGCTTTCAGTTTTTCACCATTTAGAATGATATTAGCCATGGGCTTAGCGTAGATTGCCTTTACAATGTTAAGGAATGTTCCCACTACCCCAATTTTTTCTAGTGTTTTGAGCATGAAGGGATGCTGTATTTTATCGAATGCTTTTTCTGCATCTATTGAAATAATCATGTGATTCTTAACTTTAAGTCTGTTGATATGGTGAATGACATTTATTGATTTCTGAATGTTGAACCAACCTTGCATCCCTGGGATAAAACCCACTTGATCGTGGTGCACTATCTTTTTAATATATATTTGTATGCGATTTGCTAAAATTTTGTTGAGAATTTTTGTGTCGATGTTCATTAAGGATATTGGTCTGAAATTTTCTTTCCTCGATGGGTCTCTGTCTGGTTTAGGTATCAGGGTGATATTGGCTTCATAGAATGAGTTTGGGAGGGTTCCCTCCTCTTCTATTTCATGGAATACTTTGAGGAGTATTGGAATGAGCTCTTCTTTGAAGGTTTTGTAGAACTCGGCTGAGAACCCATCTGGTCCCGGACTTTTCTTTGTTGGTAGGCTTTTGATGACCTCTTTTATTTCATTGCTTGAAATTGATTTATTTAAGTTGTGTATGTCCTCCTCATTCAGTTTAGGTAATTCATATATCTCTAAAAATTTGTTGATGTCTTCGAGGTTTTCTGTTTTGTTGGAGTATAGATTTTCAAAATAGCTTCTAATTATGTTTTGTATTACAGTCGTGTCTGTTGTGATGTTTCCTTGTTCATACCGAATTTTAGTAATTTGAGTTTTCTCCCTCTTTCTCTTTGTTAGTGTGGCTAGGGGTTTATCAATTTTGTTTATTTTTTCAAAGAACCAACTGTTTATTTTGTTGATTTTTCCAATTGTTTCTTTTGTTTCAATTTCGTTGATTTCGGCTCTGATTTTAACTATTTCCTGTCTTCTACTACTTTTGGTGTTGGTCTGCTCTTCTTTTTCTAGGGCGTTGAGCTGTAGTGTTAAGTCGTTTATTTGTTGATTTCTACTTCTTCTTTTGAATGCACCCCATGAAATAAATCTTCCTCTAAGTACTGCTTTCATAGTGTCCCAGAGATTTTGATATGATGTCTTTGTTCTCATTTACTTCTAAGAATTTTTTTTATTTCCCTCCTGATGTCTTCTGTTATCCATTCATCATATAATAGTGTATTATTTAATCTCCAGGTATTGTAGAAGCTTCTGATTTTTATTCTGTCATTTATTTCTAATTTCAATCCATTATGATCTGATAGAGTACAAGGTACTATCTCTATCTTCTTGTATTTGCTAACAGTAGCTTTGTGGCATAAAATATGGTCTATTTTAGAGAAGGATCCATGTGCTGCTGAGAAGAAAGTGTATTCGTTCTTTGTTGGATGGTATATTCTCTATATGTCAGTTAAGTCTAAATTATTGATTGTGTTATTGAGATCTATGATTTCTTTATACAATTTTTGTTTGGACGATCTATCCAGTGGTGAGAGAGGTGTGTTAAAATCGCCTAGTATTATGGTGTTGTGGTCTATTTGATTTCTGGAATTGAGAAGGATTTGTTTGACGTACGTGGATGAGCCAATGTTCGGGGCATAGATATTTATGATCGTTATGTCTTGCTGATTTATTCTTCACTTAAGCAGCATGTAATGTCCTTCTTTATCCCTTCTGACTAGTTTTGGCTTGAAGTCCACATTATCTGAAATGAGGATGGATACTCCAGCTTTTTTGCTGAGTCCATGTGCATGGTATGTTTTTCCCCATCCTTTCACCTTTAGTCTATGGATATCTCTTTCTATGATATGAGTCTCTTGCAGGCAGCATAATGTTGGATTTTTCTTTTTAATCCAATCTGCCAGTCTATGTCTTTTGATTGATGAATTCAGTCCATTAACATTCAGGGTTATTATTGTGATATGATTTGTATTCCCAGTTATTTGACTCATATTTGTTTTTTGATATGATTTGGTTTCTCCTTTATTTGGCTATTCCTTTAGGCTAGCGCCTCCTGTTGCTGATTTGCATCATTGTTTTTCATCTCTTCCTCATGGAATATTTTGCTGAGAATGTTCTGTAATGCTGGCTTTCTTTTTGTAAATTCCTTTAGCTTTTGTTTATCATGGAAGGATCTTATTTCATCGTCAAATTTGAAGGTAAGTTTTGCTGGGTATAAGATTCTTGATTGGCATCCATTTTCTTTCAGGGCTTGGTAATGTTGTTCCAGGCCCTTCTAGCTTTTAGGGTCTGGATTGAAAAATCTGCTGATATTCTTATTGGTTTCCCTCTGAATGTAATTTGATTCTTTTCTCTCATGGCCTTTAAAATTCTGTCTTTATTTTGTATGTTAGGTATTTTCATAATAATGTGCCTTGGTGTGGGTCTGTTGTAATTTTGTATGTTTGGAGTTCTATAAGCCTCTTGTACTTGATTTTCCATTTCATTCTTCAGATTTGGGAAATTTTCTGATATTATTTCATTGAATAGATTGTTCATTCCTTTGGTTTGTTTCTCTAAGCCTTCCTCAATCCCAATAATTCTTAAATTTGGCCTTTTCATGATATCCCATAATTCTTGTAGATTCTGTTCATGATTTCTTACCATCATCTCTGTTTGGGCAACTTTGTTTTCAAGATTAAATAATTTGTCTTCAATGTCTGAGGTTCTGTCTTCCAGGTGTTCTATCCTATTGGTTATGCTTTCTATGGAGTTTTTAACTTGGCTTATTGTTTCCTTCATTTCAAGTATTTCAGTTTGTTTTTTTCAGTATCTCTAACTCTTTATTGAAATGATCTCTTGCTTCCCGTATTTGGTCTTTTAACTGTTGATTGGTGCAATCATTTAATGCCTGTATTTGCTCTTTCATCTCCTCCTTCAATGCCTGCATTTGCTCTTTCATCTCCTCATTAGCTTCCCTGATCATTTTAATTATGTACATTCTTAACTCCCTTTCTGACATTTCTTCTGCTGTGCTGTCATTGGGTTTTATTGATATAGTATCTAGGTTTGTTTGGGACATTTTCTTTGGTCAGAAGTCAGTGCGAATCTGAGATATTGCAGATTTCCTCTATTGACTTATATTGTCCCGGTAGATTTCCAGTGTATCACCTCCCAGCCTTCAGTAGCCTGAAGTCTTGGAGGCACTTGATAATGCATTGCTTCCAAAGAAAGCTGCCCCTAGCCTCCTACTGGTTCCACGGCTTGGAGCTGGCTCTGTGCAGAAAGGCTCTCACTGTGGGCCTGCACCGTGCAGCTGGCTGTGTGGGGGGAGCCCACCGCCAGAATGTGGAAGTCTACCGGGGAAAGACTCTAACTGCCCTGCCCTGCTCTGATAAGCCATCCCTATCTGTGCCTGCCGCCCAGGCCCAGTTTCGCCCAGTGGGGAGAGACTCACCCCGTGACTCTATTTTTGTCCAAGACTCTCAGTGCCTCCCTCTTCTTGAGTCCTGGGTTCTGGAGCGACTGGAGATGCAGTCACCCTCTAGTCCACCATCTTGGATCGCCCTGTGGAAAGAGCCTACAGCCGGAGTGGACAGAGCCACCTGGAGAAGTCTCTGGCTGCCCTGCCCTGATCCCAGAGGCTGCTTGCGGATCGAAGCTCTCCATTGGCTCGGGGACTTGTGACTGGCTCAATGTAGAAAGGCTCTCACTGGGCGGTCTGTTCCGAGAAGCTAGCCTTGAAAGGCGCCTCCCACCGCAGGAGTCCAGGCTGCTTGGAGAGGTCTCTGGCTGCCCTGTCCTGGTCCCTCAAGCCGCTTGCATGCTGGAGTATGCCACGCTGGCTCCGGGACTTGGAGCTTGTTCTGATCAGAAAGGCTCTCAGTAGGGGGCCTGCTCCAAGAACCAGGAGAAGCTGGCTGTGTGGGCAGCGCCCAGCGCCGGAGTGCGCAGGGCTGCCTGTGGAAGACTCTAGCTGCCCTGCCCTGCTTCGATAAGCCACCTCTATCTGTGCCTGCCATCCGGGCCGAGCTTTACCCAGTGGGCAGACTCACCCGTGCCTCTATTTTGGTCCAAATCTCTCAATGCCTCCCCTTCTTATTTCCTGGGTTCTGGAGCGACTGTGGATGCAGTCCACCTCCAGTCGGCCATCTTGGATCACCCCATGGAAAGAGCCTACGGCCAGAGTGGGCAGAGCTGCCTGGAGAAGTCTCTGGCTGCCCTGCCCTGATCCCAGAGGCTGCTTGCGGATCGAAGCTCTCTGTTGGCTCGGGGACTTGTGGCTGACTCTGTGTAGAAAGGCTCTCACTGGGCGGTCTGTTCTGAGAAGCTAGCCTTGAAAGGCGCCTCCCACCGCAGGGGTCCAGGCTGCTTGGGGAGGTCTCTGGCTGCCCTGTTTTGGTCCCTGAAGCTGCTTGCAGGCCGGAGCATGCCGCGCTGGCTCCTGGACTTGGAGCTTGTTCTCCGTTCTTTAGTTTTTTGAGACTGGTTTATCTCACTTAGGATGATATTCTCCAGTTTCATCCATTTGCCTGCAAATGCCATAATTTTATCATTCTTTATGGCTGAGTAATATTCCATTGTATATATATACCACAGTTGCTTTATCCATTCATCAATTGAAGGACATCTAGGTTGGTTCCACAAACTGGCTATTGTGAACTGAGCAGCTATGAACATTGATGTGGCTGTATCTCTGTAATATGCTGATTTTAAGTCCTTTGGGTAT
Organism: Sciurus carolinensis; assembly: GCF_902686445.1. NCBI lineage: Eukaryota > Metazoa > Chordata > Mammalia > Rodentia > Sciuridae > Sciurus > Sciurus carolinensis. The sequence continues at coordinate 45,590 of NW_025920339.1, forward strand.
AGGCCAAGGAGTGGGATAGCTGGGTCAAATGGTGGTACCATTCCAAGTTTTCTAAGGAGTCTCCACACTGCTTTCCAGAGTGACTGCACTAGTTTGCAGCCCCACCAGCAATGTATGAGTGTACCTTTCTCCCCACATCCTCGCCAACACCTGTTGTTGCTTGTATTCTTGATAATCGCCATTCTAATTGGGGTGAGATGGAATCTTAGGGTGGTTTTGATTTGCATTTCTCTTATTACTAGAGATGTTGAACATTTTTCCATATGTTTGTTGATTGCTTGTAGATCTTCTTCTGTGAAGTGTCTATTCATTTCTTTAGCCCATTTGTCGATTGAATTATTTGCATTCTTGGTGTAGAGTTTTTTGAGTTCTTTATAGTTTCTGGAGAATAGTGCTCTATCTGAAGTATGATTGGCAAAGATTTTCTCCCACTCTGTAGGCTCTTTCTTTGCATTGCTGATAGTTTCCTTTGCTGAGAGAAAGCTTTTTAGTTTGAATCTATCCCAGTTATTGATTCTTGCTTTTATTTCGTGTGCTATGGGAGTCCTGTTGAGGAAGTCTGGTCCTAAGCTGACATGTTGAAGCTCTGGACCTACTTTTTCTTCTATAAGATGCAGGGTCTCTGGTCTGATTCCGAGGATCCTTGAATCCATTTTGAGTTGAGTTTCATGCATGGTGAGAGATATGGGTTTAGTTTCATTCTGTTGCATATGGATTTCCAATTCTCCCAGCACCATTTGTTGAAGAGGCTATCTTTTCTCCATTGCATATTTTTGGCCCCTTTGTCTAGTATGAGAAAATTGTATTTATTCGGGTTTTTGTCCATGTCCTCTATTCTGTACCATTGATCCACCTTTCTATTTTGGTACCAATACCATGCCGTTTTTGTTACTATTGCTTTGTAGTAGAGTTGAAGATCTGGTATTGCAATACTCCCTGCTTCACTCTTTCTGCCAAGGATTGCTTTAGCTATTCTGGGTTTTTTATTCTTCCAGATGAATTTCATAATTGCTTGCTGTATTTCTGTAAGGTACGTCATTGGGATTTTAATTGGAATTGCATTGAATCTGTATAGCTCTTTAGGTAGTATGGCCATTTTGACAATATTAATTCTGCCTATCCAGGAACATGGGAGATCTTTCCATCTTCTAAGGTGTTATTTAATTTCTTTCGTTAGTGTTCTCTAGATCTCATTGTAGAGGTCTTTCACCTCTTTTGTGAGATTGATTCCCAAGTATTTTATTTTTTTCGATGCTATTGTGAATGGGGTAGTTTTCCTAAGTTCTCTTTCTGAAGATTCATCACTTATGTATAAAAATGCCCTAGATTTATGTGCATTGATCTTATATCCCGCTAGTTTACTGAATTCACTTATGAGATCTAAACGTTTTCTGGTGGAATTTCCTGGTTCCTCTAAGTATATAATCATATCATCGGCAAATAGGGATAGTTTGAGTTCTTCTTTTCCTATTCCTATCCCTTTAATTTCTTTGGTTTATCTAATTGCTCTGGCTAGAGTTTCAAGGACGATATTGAAAAGAAGTGGTGAAAGAGGGCATCCCTGCCTTGTTCCAGATTTTAGGGAGAATGCTTTCAGTTTTCACCATTTAGAATGATATTAGCCATGGGCTTCGCGTAGATGGCCTTTACAATGTTAAGGATTATTCCCCCTATCCCTATTTTTTCTAGTGTTTTGAGCATGAAGGGGTGCTGTATTTTATCAAATGCTTTTTCTGCATCTATTGAAATAATCATGTGATTCTTGACTTTAAGTCTATTGATATGGTGAATGACATTTATTGATTTCTGGATGTTGAACCAACCTTGCATCCCTGGGATGAAACCCACTTGATCATGGTGCACTATCTTTTTAATATATTTTTGTATGCAATTTTCTAAAATTTTGTTGAGAATTTTTGCGTCGATATTCATTAAGGATATTGGTCTGAAATTTTCTTTCCTCGATGTGTCTCTGTCTGGTTTAGGTATCAAGGTAATATTGGCTTCATAGAATGAGTTTGGGAGGGTTCCCTCCTCTTCTATCTTATGGAATACTTTGAGGAGTATTGGAATGAGCTCTTCTTTAAAGGTTTTGTAGAACTCGGCTGAGAACCCATCTGGTCCCGGACTTTTCTTTGTTGGTAGCCTTTTGATGACTTCTTCTATTTCATTACTTGAAATTGGTCTATTTAAATTGTGTATGTCCTCCTCGTTCAGTTTAGGCAATTCATATGTCTCTAGAAACCTGTTGATGTCTTTGAAATTTTCTATTTTGTTGGAGTATAGATTTTCAAAATAGTTTCTAATTATTTTTGTATTTCAGTCGTGTCTGTGATGATATTTCCTTGTTCATTCCGAATTTTAGTGATTTGGGTTTTCTCTCGTCTTCTCTTTGTTAGTGTGGCTAAAGGTTTATCAATTTTGTTTATTTTTTCGAAGAACCAACTATTTATTTTGACAATTTTTTGTATTGCTTCTTTTGTTTCAATTTCATTGATTTCAGCTCTGAGTTTAACTATTTCCTGTCTTCTACTACTTTTGGTGTTGGTCTGTTCTTCTTTTTCTAGGGCTTTGAGCTGTAGTGCTAGGTCATTGATTTGTTGAGTTTTACTTCTTTTATTAAATGCACTCCATGAAATAAATTTCCTCTAAGTACTGCTTTCGTAGTGTCCCAGAGATTTTGATATGATGTTTCTTTGTTCTCATTTACCTCTAAGAATTTTTTTAATTTCCTTCCTAGTATCTTCTGTTATCCATTCATCATATAATAGCATATTATTTAATCTCCAGGTGGTGGAGTAGTTTCTTTTTTTACTCTTTCATTTATTTCTAACTTCAATCCGTTATGATCTGGTAGAATACAGGTAGTGTCTCTATCTTCTTGTATTTGTTAACATTAGCTTTGTGGCATAATATATGGTCTATTTTAGAGAAGGATCCATGTGCTGCTTAGAAGAAAGTGTATTCACTCTTGGTTGGATGGTATATTCTATAAAAGTCTGTTAAGTCTAAATTATTGATCGTGTTATTGATATCTATGGTTTCTTTGTTGAAGTTTTGATTTGGAAGATCTGTCCAGTGGTGAGAGAGGCATGTTAAAATCACCTAGTATTATTGTGTTATGGTCTATTTGGTTTCTAAAAATGAGAAGGATTTGTTTGACATACACGGATGAGCCACTCTTTGGGCATAGATGTTTATGATTGTTATATCTTGCTGATTTATGCTTCCCTTAAGCAGTATGAAATGTCCTTCTTTATCCCTTCTGACTAACTTGGCTTGAAGTCCACATTATCTGAAATGAGGATGGATACTCCAGCTTTTTTGCTGAGTCCATGTGCATGGTATGTTTTTCCTCATCCTTTCACCTTGAGTCTATGGGTATCTCTTTCTATGAGATGAGTCTCTTGCAGGCAACATATTGTTGGATCTTTCTTTTTAATCCAATCTGCCAGTCTATGTCTTTTGTTTGATGAATTTAGGCCGTTAACATTCAGGGTTATTATTGAGATATGATTTGTATTCCCAGTCATTTGGTTCATTATAAATTTTATTTATTTATTTATTTGTTTGTTTTGACACACCTTGGTTCCTCCTTTATTTCACAGTTCCTTTAGGATAATTCCTCCCTTTGCTGATTTGCTTCTTTATTTTTTATCTCTTCCTCATGGAATATTTTGCTGAGAATGTTCTGTAATGCTGGCTTTCTTTTTGTAAATTGTTTTAGCTTTTGTTTATCATGGAATGATTTTATCTCATCGTCAAATTTGAACGTAAGTTTTACTGGATATAAGATTCTTGGTTGGCATCCATTTTCTTTCAGAGCTTGAAAAATGTCGTTCCAGGCCCTTCTGGCTTTTAGGGTCTGGTTTGAAAAATCTGCTGATATCCGTATTGGTTTCCCCCTCAATGTAATTTGGTTCTTTTCTCTCACAGACTTTAAAAATCTGTCTTTATTTTGTATGTTAGGTATTTTCATTATAATGTGCCTTGTTGTGGGTCTGTTGTAATTTTGTGCATTTGGAGTCCTATAAGCCTCTTGAACTTGATTTTCCATTTCATTCTTCAGATTTGGGAAATTTTCTGATATTACTTCATTGTATAGATTGTTCATTCCTTTGGTTTGTTTCTCTAAGCCTTCCTCAATCCCAATAATTCTCAAATTTGGCCTTTTCATGATATCCCATAGTTCTTGGAGATTCTGTTCATGATTTCTTACCATCTTCTCTGTTTGTTCAACTTTGTTTTCAAGGTTAAATATTTTGTCTTCAATATCTGAGGTTCTGTCTTCCAGGTGTTCTATCCTATTGGTTATGCTTTCTATGGAGTTCTTAATTTGGTTTATTGCTTTCCTTCATTTCAAGGATTTCTGTTTGTTTTTTTTCAGTATCTCTAGCTCTTTATTGAAATGATCTTTTGCTTCCTGTATTTGCTCTTTTAACTGTCGATTGGTGCTATCATTCAATGCTTGCATTTGCTCTTTCATCTCATCATTCAATGCCTGCATTGCTCTTTCATCTCATCGTTTGCTTCCCTGATCATTTTAATTATGTACATTCTGAATTCCCTTTCTGTCATTTCTTCTGCCATGCTGTCGTTGGATTTTATTGATGTAACATCTAGATTTGTTTCGGGCATTTTCTTCCCTTGTTTTCTCATATTGTTCAGGGATCAGTGGGTCATTAAGATGTTGCAGATTTCCTCTATTGACTGATAATGTCCCTGAAGATTGCTAGTATATCCCCTCTTATCCTTCAGTAGCCTGCAGTCTTGGAGGAAGTTGATAATGCAGTGCTCCACAAGGAAGTTGCCTCTCTAGGGGTGGTGGCCTTCAGGTGGGACATATTCCCTGATAGTGGGCAGAGGTGCCTCCACTTGTTGACCAATGGTCATCCAAAGGGGAACTAGGCTGCAGGCTGAGGCAAGGCCTGTTTGAGCCTGTGTCTCTGGTTTTACCGTCCCTGTGGGAAAACCTCCCCCGGCTGGGAAGACTCACTCAGTGGGGACGTCTCGCTGGTCAGTTGCCCTCCTAGAGGTTCCCCTCAATCTACAACTACCACCTGCGCTGGGCTGTCTTCCTCTGCAACGTTCCCAGGGGCCCGGACCTACCTCCTGGGCCTGGGAGCCTCACCCTCTGCAGGCGAGTCTCCTTAGGCTGCCTCTCCTCAGAGAATCTGCCCGCAGTCCTGGAAACTTCGCTCCACCCCTAGGCGTGTCTCTGTGTGGCTCTTCCACCAAGAAGCCGGTCCTGGGACCCTGCTCTGCACCTAATCACCTGGCTATGCGGCCCCTCCTCTGAGCCGCCACCTGGAGCCCTGTACAATAGCTCTGAGTCCCAGGGACCTGCCACACACCTCTTCCTCCGGACAGCCGCCCGGTTTCCGACGCAGTCACTAGGAGTCCAAGCAACTCACTTCGCGTCTCCTCCTCCCACCAACTGCCCGTAGCCCTAGGCAGTCACTCCGAGTCCAAGTGACCCGCCCTGTTCCTCCTCCTCCTCGGGGTAGCCCCCTGGTATTTCAAGAGCAGTCGCTTGTAGACCAAGCTACCTACCGCGCTCCTCCTCCAGGCAGGCCACCGGTGTTCAGGAGTGGTCGCTTTGAGTCCAAACAACTCACCACTCGCCTCCTCCTCTGTCAACTGCCTATGGCTCTGATGCAGTCACTCCTAGACCAAGCGACCCGCCGCACTTCTCTTCTTCCGGGCAACCCCCCCCCCCGGTGTTCAGAAGCGATCGCTCTGAGTCTAAACAGCTCGCCACCCAGCTCCTCCTCAGGCAGCTGCCCAGAGCCCCAGTGGTTGCTCCGAGTCCAAGCGCTGTGCTGAGCAGCCTCCTCTAAAATGATCCCAGTTTTCCCTATTTTTTTTTCAAGCTCTCTTTTAACAAAGCAGCTATTTTGTTTCACAAAGGGTTATGAGGACATTCATTTATTCAATAATATTTATTTTAGGTCTACTCTGTGCCATTTCCTTTTATATGTACTTGGGATCTATCACGGGACCAACGTTTGCAGTCTGTGGAGCTGACAAGTGATTGCAGGGAGGTAGAAAGAGGAAGAAGAGAGAAAGAGCAGAAAGCATAATTAATGAATTATATTGTATATTCAAGGGTGGTAAGTGTAATGGTACCAAGGAGGGTAGGCCCAGGAAGACAGAGTATCCCCACTGAGAAGGTGGCATTTGAGCAAAGATGCGAGAGAAGTGAGGGTATGTGCTGTGGGGATTAGTGGGGAAAGTGTTTCAGATAGCAGGAATAGGTCTATCAATTGATGAGGCCTGGAAGGGTCCAGGATCACCAAAGATTGGTGAAACAGATAAGGTCTACAATTCTGCAGGGCGCAGGTCCTTCCAGAGTATTAGAACCTTGGTCTCTGGAATGTCATGGTAGTATATTAAGCAGGCAACTGCAATGATCCATGTGATATTTTAAGATGTCTACCATGTAGCCAGGAACAATGGCATAGGCCTGTATTACCAGCAGCTTGGGAAGCTGAGGCAGGAAGATCTCAAGTTCAGAACCAGTCTCAGCAACTTAGTGAGACTCTGAACAACTTAGCAAGGAACCTATATCAAAATTAAAAAAGTAAAAAGGGTGTGGATGTTTCTCAGTGGTTAAGCACCCCTGGTTCAATCCTAATACAAAATAATGTCTACCATGTAAACAACAAAACAGACAAGTCAATCTATTTGAAGGGGAAAGGAAGAGGCAGCCTATCAATGGGCAGATCCCATACCCCAGAGTGTCTGCAAGGTTAAGTGTCAAATCTCCAAGTCCATAAAATATGTGTGTTTTAAAACATAGTATTCATTATTGTTTGGGAGTGGCAAGTCCAAAAGTTCAGAGTAAGCTGCCACTAAAGAGGTAGCTCATTATGTTCTCTTTCCAGTTAAAGGGGACACCACATGGCATGAGTAAAACATGGGGGTTGGAGCACTGGGGTCAGTCATAGACAGAGGAAGGGAGAGAAAAATGTGAGCAAGAGCCTGTAGTGTGCTCTCCACGAGAAGGAAGAGGTAGGGTGGGGTAGACAGCTTTAGGGTTGGCTGACTTAAATAATTTCACTAGGCTCTGGTACACAGTGCTTACCCTGATCCAAGGGGGATTAGGACAGGTGGATGGTGGCCCAGGGAGTGTGATCTCAGTAAAGAAAGATGTCGAGGGCACAGGCTCTGCCTTGGCTGGCTCACATCTGAAAAGCCTACTCAGGCGAGAACTATTTGCCATCTCTAGGAATTAGCTAAGTCTGGGGTGGAGGAAAGTCCCTACTGGATCAGTAAGACCCAAAGATGTCAAAGTATCAATGATAGAGAATAAGAAGATATGATTAATGCACAGTGGTTTTTATTAGTGCCACTCATGTCACTTGAGACCCAGAGTAACCTTTGGTCAACCAGGTCAGGATAAGGGGGAGAAGGAGAGTCTAACACCGAGGCAGTGCTGAGATCCACACCTCACAACTCTACCCTCCCCAAAGACAGAGTCCCTAGTGGGGAGACATAGAGTGGGAACCCCACTGAGCCACCACCAACCCTCAAATCTGGATCAGGTCACTTTCCCTCCGTGAGTCTTAGCTTCAGGCTCTGTGGAATGAGGACTATGTTTTGATGCACACATTGCCAAAAGGTTTGAACAAATATTGCTCTTTTTATTTTGCAGATTTCTTTACCCAATAGTGTTTGAGGTCAGTTCAGAAACAAGACTTTGAATGACATCTTCACCTCTCTTCTCATTTCACTTTGCATGATTGGCACTGGTGTACTTGGGTTGTCCTTCCAGCAAATGCTGAGAGTTCCTTAAAAGCAATCAGTGGCCATTCATCAATTTATCTGTGGTACAAAGCAAACACTTCCTGCATTCCTACCATGTATCACATAGTTTAAAGGTCAGAGAAAAAGACCAGAATAAGCCTCTGTCCTCAAAGAACATATGGCTTATAGGCAAATACAAAGAGAAAGAACAAATTGTAATACAAATGATATTTCTGCTATCACAACCCAATTAAGATAATATCACAAGAGCTTAAAAAGACACAGCATTTGCTGAGCACAGTGGTACTTACCCATAATCCCAGCAGCTCAGAAGACTAAGGACACTTTTTTGCAGTAGTATTTTTGTTCATGTTTTACTGATAATAGCTATTGTACCAATGGCACGCCTTAAGAATTACCAGTAATTTACCTACCTACCTAAGGCCATCCCTCTTTTGCTCCAACATGCTTTGATGTGCACCAAGATCCACTCAAGATTTGCCTGTGGTATTTGTCTTGGGACAGAATGGCCCCTCCTCTTTTTTCTGGTTTGTTTTAAGGACTCGATTGTTTTCTGAGTCTGGGGTCAGTTGTCTCACAGAACGCCCCCTTTTCTGAGCTGCTGATTGTTCCTCACAAATAGACTCCAGCTAAGCACTTTGGCAAGAACACGGGGTGTGAGCTCTTTGCACATCACAGGAGTGAGCTGTGGGATCACTCTCATTCAGGCCCCATATGACAGTTGGTTAAGGTGGTATGAAGGGTAAAAGTGATGGGGTGCCTGAATGTTTTCCACAATAAGCAGATCAGGACACTAATGTGCTAGTGAACAGTGACCAAGTCAAGAAGTCATGGAGGAAAGTCACCAAAAGGTCAACAAAATAATACTAACAACTGTATGTAATGAGTATTTACTGTCTCTAAGGCAAATGACTGATTTTTCCTTGGAATATCTAACGTAATCTTCATAATTGACCAGCAAGAAAGGTATTACAGTCTTTATTTTACTAATAAGGCTGAGAGAGGTAACCGTGATTAGCTCTTGGTAACACAGTGAGTTAAAGGACCAGCTAGGATTCAAATAGCCATCTGACTACAAGTGCTGGTGTTACTAGGTGGTCAGACCACCTTCTAACCACAAAGTAAGTTCAGCATTTGGGTAAAAAGCACATGCCCAAGATTAACTTACTTGGTTTTTTCATTTAAAAGGATAATACAGTCAAAATATGCTTTAGAAAGTCATGAGAAGGTCATTAAAAAGATCAAATAACTTCAAAAACAATATTGCATTAAGACAGTAGAAGAACAGTGCATCATTACAGATTGAATGTGCTTGTATAAGTCTGTTTTACCCTTTCAGCCTCAGTTGTCTCTTTAATATCCCAGGCAGGCCAGAAGGGAATGACCATCCTAAGACTTAGAGCTTAGAAAGAATGCTGGAGAAATATAGGCTGCTGTGCCACAGTTCAGAAATGCAGAAGTGGCAACCAGCTGCAAGTTTGATTTGGAGCTGCCAAGAATCATTCCCCTTGATAGTCATCTCTTTTGTGAGATGCTGACTTGCAGGATCTGCTCAGTACTGTCAGTGGCTTTGTACGACAACGCTCTTATAAACACTCTGCAGAGATTCAGTTATATGGATGTTGTTATGAGAATGGAACAATTATGGTCAAATTGAAGTGGTGATGGAGGACAAAAAGGAAGTGGATTGGGGGTGGACAAAATTGCTGTTTTTGTCCAAATGTATTTTGACTGATGCCTGGTGTGAATGAGAAAGTGAATCAGGACAAACAGGTAGCAGAAACCCTGCTTGGCTCCAGGGATTACAGACCCAAGTTTTTACTGAAGAAAAAAAAAAAAAAAACCTTTAAGAAAGGAAATATCACAACCTCTTATTGTCTTTGCGATTTTACAAAAGTACTATAATTATATATGAGTCCAGGTAGTCCAATGATGTTTGGAGACTTAATGTCACTTCCTTACTTTTTTTAAAAACAATTCTAAACTTTATTATATAGTCTCAAAACATAAAACAAAACTGGGAGTACACAACTAAATAGACAAATTCACAAAATGGTAGGCAATTCTGATCCAACTGTTCCAGTAACTAATTGAATACACAGACACTATCATTTATAAACATAACCTTCTTTTCATGTACAGAACAATGCAACTGACAGATATAAATTTTATATTCTTTCCAGTAAACATGACATGTTTTTGAATGCTGAGCACAGGCTAAGCCTTTATAAATTTTTAATAAAAAGATAACTAGGAAATCCTCACATATTTGAAAATTAAGAAATATCATTTAAAAACCCACAGATCTACATCAGAATGAAAATTTTAAAATATTTGAAACTGATAATGAAAATATAATATTAAAATTTATGAGATTCAGTTAAAAAGTCATGCTTAAAAAGAATACAGAGCTTTTAGGTATTAGGAAATCCAAATTAACAAAGAACCAAAACAATTTGTTTATAACAAAAAAAAACATATCCTTATCCTTCCTCAGTTTTTTCTAAGTGTAACTTCTATAAATTAACAAAGGAATTTACCCCCACAATATTCTAAGAAAAAAGATATAAGTACCTGTATAAAAATATTGCATCTATTGGTGAGGTCCTCAGCAAATTTATCCATTCTCTGTTCTTTTTGTATATATAAGGGAACAAAATCCATTGAAAAAGATCAAGGAAATAAACAAAATGTAGGCAGGCAATGTGAAAAATAAAGGAACATTTTTAAAAATAAAAAATCCTTGAAATAGCAAATTCCAGTTATAGACAGATGATTTCCTGCAGAAGAATACAACCAAAATAAAGCCTCAATGAAAGGGTTTAACAGAATGGAGGGAACTGAAGATCAGTGAACCTGAAGAATGAGCAATAGAAATTACCCAATATGAACAACAGAGAAAATACACTGAAACACAAAAGAGAAAAATAACTGTACTTCAAGAACTGTGGCCCTGTAGCAAAAGATTTAACATCCACATCTTTGGAGTTAAGGAGAGGAGAAAATTGGTGGGGTTAAAAAATTTCCAAGGAGGAGTGACTGAAAAGATCCCAAATTTAGCAAAAGACATAAATTCATAGACTGAAAAAAATGAGTGAACTCTAAACAGGATAATCCAGAATAAATCCACATCAGAGTCAAGTTTATGACAGCTGTTAAATTTAAAAAGAGAGCAAAACTCTCCTTTTAAATTTAGTGAGAGAGAAATGAGATCTCCCCACAGGCAAGAACGAAGTCATATAGCAGCAGATTTCCCATCAGAAAATGGGGAAGATGGTGGTACAAGACATCAAGCATGTAAGTAAAAGAACTGTCAATACAGTAACTATCTGGATTACTTCAGAAATGATGAAGCAATCCAGATATTTAATTTTGACTGTTGAGCATAGTTTTTATATTCAGAGATGGGTGCTTTTATTTTAAGAGATGCTGTCTTGTCTGAGCTGGTCTAGAAGTCTTGGGCTTGGCAGGGCATGGGTGTACACACCTCTAATCCCAGCTGCTGTGGGGCTGAGAAAGGAGGACCTCAAATTCAAAGCCAGTCTCAGCAATTTAGTGAGACCCTGTCTCAAAAAAATAAATAAATAAATAAAAAGGGTTGGGGATGTGGCTCAGTGGATGAATGCTCCTGGGTCCAATCCCTGGTACCAAATCCAAAACACACACACACACACACACACACACACAAACCAAAAAAAAACAAACAAAAACAAACAAACAAAAAAACTCCTGGGTTCCCATGATCCTCTTGCCTCAGCCTGCCAAGTAGCTGTGACCATAGATATGCACCAGTTCTTAAGACATTTTTAAATCAAGAGAAGAATCTGTCGCCAGAAGACCATGCTAAAAGAGTGGTTAATAGAAGTTCTCTGAAGAGAAAGAAAATGACCAAAAGATATCTTAGAATATCAGGCCAGAAGAAAGAAAACAAGAGGCTCTTGCAATGGTAAATCATGGTAGATAGTTGAAGCAAATAGTATAACTCTGTTGGTTGTGATTCTCAGTGTATGCAGAGAGAATTAGATCATAAATGGGGAAAGATAAAGGGACATAAAGAGAAGTAAGTTTTCTACATTTTACTTGCTCTGCTAAATACATGAATACTAGTAGACTGTGAAATATTAGGTATATATAATAAAATACCTTGAACAAAAATAATAATCTCTAAAAATATATTCAATATTTTCAATATATTCAATATATTTGATTTATTCACGGTGAATAAATCAAAATGAAACTGGAAAATAAAGGGTCAAATAACCACGAGAAAGCAAGAAAAAGGAGAAAAGAATTAAAATCAGGTGTTTGGGAACTGGTGTTGTGGCTCAATGGCATAGTGCTTGCCAGGCACTTATGAGACACTGGATTCAATTCTCAGCACCACCTTAAAAAAATAAATAAATAAAATAAAGGTAAAAGAAGAGGAGCTTGGAAATTTTTACTCTCATGTTCACAACAAGAAAAAAATCTAACCAAATAGAAAAGCAACAACACTTCTTAGATCCATCACAGATCCATAGCAAAAGAGTGACTTGAAATTTGGACACTTAGGTGAATTCAAAGAATCAGTCTATGGAGAGCAGAAGTAACTGGACCCAGGAACAGGTAGAACCAATTAAAATGTAATTGACCAGTGGAGGTGGAATATGGACTACCTGAAGACTTGAACACTTCTGGGACCCAAACTTTAGATCCCCCACACTTTTGTGAATTTTATCTCCAGGAGACTCATCAGGTTCTTTTCATGAAGACTCAGGGGGAAATTCCCTCATGCTTCAGGTAGGAGGAAATAAAAAACTCACCATTTTGAAATATACCTAGAGAATTCTGTGTTCAAAACAAATTTCTGCTCCCAAGAAAAACTTTCAAACTCTGTGATTGAGGGCCATTAAATAGCCAATAAAAATCCATTTTCACATAAGGGGAGGGGAAAAGTAACCAGCTGAAAAACTGTTCTGACAGAGTACAGGGATTCAGGCCTGCTAAAGAAAACAAAACCCTCAGATTTAATCATTAGATTATAGACCATGTCGCCTTTTCAGCATCTTACTACCATAACAACAGGGTCCATTATAATAGCAGTGGATTACAACTGGGAAAACTGAAAGACACAGACTCTTCACAAGGAAATTTCCAGGCAAACCCAAGGACATGGGGGAGAAACAACAACAACAATAATCAAACAAGGACATGAGAGGAAATTGAGGTTTCTGACACCTACAGCTCCAGGGTACGTTAAACTCAGCCTGACTCCCAGCCAGAAAAACATAAAAACTCTCATTAAAAAGCCTGTTTGTGGGGCTGGAGGTGTAGCTCCATTGCAGAGTGTTTGCCTAGCATGAGTGAGGCACTGGGTTAACTCAAAGGACATAAAAATAAACAAATAGAATAAAGACATGCTGTCCGTCTACAACTGCAAAAAAATTTTTTTGAAAGCCCGTTTGCCTCATTTTCTATTACCTGATATATCATGTCTGACTTTCAACCAAAAATCATAGGCAAACAGAAAGAAAGAAAAACCATCTAAAGAGTGAAAAAAGTATCTGATCCAGATATAGATATGATAAAGATAATAAAACCATCAGGTTGGGAATAATTGATGGGGACAACATGAAGGAAGATATGGGCAGTACAAGTGGAGGGATGGGCATGGTAATGAGGAATCAAAAGGAATGACAGAATTAAAGACACTGACAAAAATGAAAAGTCCTCTGATGGGATCATCAGTAGACTGGATACAGCTGTGGAAAGGATCAGTGAGTGTGAAAAGTGTCAATAGGAACTTCCCAAACTGAAATGCAAAGAAGAAAAAGAATTTTACCTTCCCCTCTCATTCAATTTGAGCCCACAGGGTGGGCAACATGGCTGTTGAAACAATAGGGCTGTCATGGTCAGGCTCTGTAGAATGGGGGTGATTAGCACATGCAATGAGGATTTCCACTGCACTCTTCCAAGAAGGGATCAAGAAAGCTGCTAAGCATGGATTCAATTAAAGTTGAACTATTTGGAAGGTACTGTGAGTAAGTAACTAAATGTGGATTTGCATGGTATAGCCCCCACCATAGAATTCTTAAGTTTCAACAATACCTCAAATAGGAGGAAGTTTTCTACTGCTTAGCTTAGTCTGACACCATTATTTTTTTTTGTGTTTTTTTTTTTTTTTATAAAATTCTGTACTTTTTCTGGTGCTACAGCAAACAGAATCCACTTATTCTTTCTCTACTTTCTGTAGCCCAGGAAGTTGCCCTGTGAGTGATGTTCCAGTTAATGTCACATTTTCCTGGTGGGACAAGATTTTTCTTCCATCTGGAAGGTAACACTTGTCCACTGGTCAGTTTCTCCTGACAAGAAGTTCTACTTGACAATTACTGAGGTCTTTAATAAATAAAATATGGGGAAAGAGATGAATTATTATTTAATAGATGCAGTGCTGTTTGGGTGATTTCCAGGGTGCACACTGGCAGCCTGAGGGCAAGAGCCAATGTTTGGACATCTTCTACTTAGTCTACACAGAATTTCAGCTTGTGATTTATTGATTCACATATTACAGAAAAAATTTAAAAATAACTTCCTTATATTAATTAGCTAAAGTTTTTAAATAAGAAATTTATAATATTCTTGCTGCATACATATATGTTCCAATTTCCAGGATACATATTTCCAATGCCAATTATTTTTAATATTTCATTTTCAATTTTCATAAATATGATCATGAGCTTCATCACAGTTGAGTTATTTGTTAATTACTTGAAATGATTGACTCCCTCAATTGATCCTTAATATCAGACCAGAATATTTTTAATTGAGGGATAGTTCACAAAATATTATTGAAAATATAGCATCAATTTGTCAATTCTTAATTTTTTTCTATTCAAATGTGAACATATCAAAACCTAAATGTTTACAGGTTCTGTCTTTCTGTCTGTGCCTTTCAGTGTCTTTTTTTAATAAATTTTTATGCAAGAAAAAATCATTTGATTAGTTTTTTTTTATATTTCATGCTTTGTTTTAAATTATCCACAATGTGCTAAGAGCTTCATAGGGTTGTATTTTAGCTGCCCATTAACTGAACATTTGGACTAAAGTCTGACATTGAATAAATTTTAACTGAAATGTAGAATGTTGTTTTCAAAATGTTAAATGCCATACTGGGATCTTTAGATTGATTTCTAAAATAGTTCTTCCAAGGGCAGACATTTCTAATATACTACTGATAATGACTTCAAAGAGAAAAAGGGCATAATAGAATGCAGAATTTGTTATTATGTTTTCTTTCAAGAGCTACAGAACTAAAACTTGATAATTCTGTTGCATTTGGTCTATGTTGTGTGTGTCTCTCTGTGTGTGTACATGTGTGTGTGTAAATATTGATAGTTGCAGTTTCTGTTTCAGTTGATAGAATATGGTAACTAATATTAACAGCATTTAGAGTGATGTCTGATGATTATGTTTTTTTTTTTTTTATCCTATACTAACAGCAATGTATGCCTGTTTAAAGGGAATTCCAACGAAGAATGAAAATCCAAAAAGATTACTCTTGTGGATGATAGAAGAAAGTGAAACAAAACTTGTAGTCCTCCCACACCCTGGGGAAAATGGTAAAGAAAACCCAGTGGAGATAGTAAATAATAGCCCCTTCCAGCTACTCCTCTTTGTTCTCTGCAAGTAACTGGAGAACAGGTCACTCCTCAGCAATAAACCTAATTAGAGAAACCTGTCTAGCCACACTCCTCATGGCCCCTCCCCACCCTAAGTAACCCTAAACAACCCAATAGCCCAACAGCCCATGGCATGTCGCAGTGAGGAGTATGATACAGCAGCCTCATTCCTCAAAAGAGGTAGGAAATAATGTTTCATGATTTTCTGCACCCAAACAAGACCTGATTTCTCAACCAGGAAAAAGGGTTAAAAGGTTCTAGGCAATTTCTCCCACCTGGCCTTGCTGAAGCCTGCATTGGAGGGTAAATTGCAACAGTCTCAGGGGGGAACCAACCTAATACTGAAGAAAAAAAAAGAGGTGTCCGTTTTAAACTCCTGGGCTGCTACACTGAACTAACTCACTTTCTCTCTTCCACTAACTCTTCTTCACTCTCTCATGCTATAATTAATGGTCACTATAATTTTTCCTTCTAGGATTCTTGTTTTGCTTTGTTTTTCTTAAATGCTATATTTTTTGAGCTCATAATTTTGATCCTATATACCTAGGTTAATGATTTTTTAAAATTCATTTTTATTATAAACAAATGGGATAATCTTGTTTCTCTGTACATGAAGTAGAGGCACACCATTGTGTATTTCATACATTTACCTAGGGTAATAGTTTTTGATTCATTCTGTTATGTTTCCCCCCCCCATGACTCCCACCACTCTTATCCCTCTATAGAGTCCCTCTTTCCTCCATTCCTGCCCCCTTCCCACCCCCTATATGTGTCATCATCCACTTATCAGTGAGAGCATTCGTCCTTTGGTTTTTTGAGATTGACTTATCTCACTTAGCATGATATTCTCCAACTACATCCATTTGCCTGCAAATGCCATAATTTTATTATTCTTTATGGCTAAGTAATATTCCGTGGTGTGTGTGTGTATGTGTGTATATATATATATATATATATATATATATATATATATATATATATAAAACAGTTTCTTTATCCATTCATAAATTGAGGGACATCTAGGTTGGTTCCACAATCTGGTTATTGTGAATTGAGCAGCTATGAACATTGTTGTGTCTGTATCTCTGTAGTATGCTGATTTTAAGTCCTTTGGGTATAGGCTGAGGAGTGGGATAGCTGGGTCAAATGGTGGTTCCATTCCAAGTTATCTAAGGAGACTCCACACTGCTTTCCAGAGTGGCTGCACTAATTTGCAGACCCACCAGCAATGTATGAGGGTACCTTTTTCCCCACATCCTCACCAACACTTGTTGTTCCTTGTATTCTTGATAATCACCATTCTAATTGGGGTGAGATGGAATCTTAGGGTGGTTTTGATTTGCATTTCTCTTATTACTAGAGATATTAAACATTTTTTCATTTGTCTGTTGATTGCGTGTACATCTTCTTCTGTGAAGTGTCTGTTCATTTCCTTAGCCCATTTGTTGATTGGATTATTTGTATTCTTGGTGTAGAGTTTTTTTAGTTCTTTATAGATTGTGGAGATTAGTGCTCTATCTGAAGTATGATTGGCAAAGATTTTCTCCCACTCTGTAGGCTTTTTCTTTACATTGCTGAGAGTTTCCTTTGCCTTTTTAGTTTCAATCTATCCCAGTTATTGATTCTTGCTTTTATTTCTGGTGCTATGGAGTCCTGTTGAGGAAGTCTGATCCTAAGCCAACATGTTGAAGATTTGGACCTACTTATTCTTCTATAAGATGAAGGGTCTCTGGTCTGATTCCGAGGTCCTTGATCCAGTTTGAGTTGAGTTTCATGCATGGTGAGAGATAGGGGTATATTTTCATTCTGTTGCATATGGATTTCCAATTCTCCCAGCGCCATTTGTTGAAGAGGTTATCTTTTCTCTATTGCATATTTTTGGCACCTCTGTCTAGTATGAGAAAATTGTATTTATTTGGGTTTGTGTCCATGTCCTCTATTCTGTACCATTGATCTACCTGTCTATTTTGGTGCAAATACCATGTCGTTTTTGTTACTATTGCTTTATATATTATTGTTGAAGTTCTGGTATTGTGATACTCCTGTTTCACTCTTCCTGCTATGGATTGTTTTAGCTATTCTGGCTTTCTTATTCTTCCAGATGAATTTCATAATTGCTTGCTCTATTTCTGTAAGGTACATCATTGGGATTTTAATTGGAATTGCATTGAATGTATATAGCAATTTTGGTAGTATGACCATTTTGACAATATTAATTCTGCCTATCCAAGAACATGGGAGATCGTTCTTTCTTCTAAGGTTTTCTTTAATTTCTTTCTTTAATGTTCTGTAGTTCTCCTTGTAGAGGTCTTTCACCTCTTTTGTGAGATTGATTCCCAATTATTTTATTTTTTTCAATGCTATTTTGAATGGGGTAGTTTTCCTAATTTCTCTTTCTGAAGATTCATTACTTATGTATAAAAATGCATTGCATTTATGAGCATTGATCTTGTAACCTGCTACTTTACTGAATTCACTTATGAGTTCTAAAAGTTTTCTGGTGGAATTTCCGGGTTCCTCTAAATATATAATCATGTCATCAGCAAACAGGAATAGTTTGAGTTCTTCTTTTCCTATTCGTATCCCTTTAATTTCTTTGGTTTGTCTAATTGCTCTGGCTAAATATTCAAGGATGATGCTGAATAGAAGTGGTGAAAGAGGACATCCCTGCCTTGTTCCAGTTTTTAGGGGGAATGCTTTCAGTTTTTCACCATTTAGAATGACATTGGCCATGGGCTTAGCATAGATGGCCTTTACAATGTTAAGGAATGTTCCCACTATCCCTATTTTTTCCAGGGTTTTGAGCATAAAGGGATGCTGTATTTTATCAAATGCTTTTTCTGCATCTATTGAAATAATCATGTGATTCTTAACTTTAAGTCTGTTGATATGGTGAATGACATTTATTGATTTCCGAATGTTGAACCAACCTTGCATCCCTGGGATAAAACCCACTTGATCATGGTGCACTATCTTTTTAATATATTTTTGTATCCAAATTGCTAAAATTTTGTTGATAATTTTTGCATCAATGTTCATTAAGGATACTGGTCTGAAATTTCCTTTCCTCGATGTGTCTCTGCCTGGTTTAGGTATCAGGTGAAACTCATAGAACGAGTTTGGGAGGGTTCCCTCCTCTTCTATTTCATAGAATACTTTGAGAAGTACTGGAATGAGCTCTTCTTTAAAGGTTTTGTAGAACTCCACTGAGAACCCATCTGGTTCTGGACTTTTCTTTGTTGGTAGGCTTTTGATGACTTCTTCTATTTCTTTACTTGAAATTGATCTATTTAAATTTTGTATGTCCTCCTGGTTCAGTTTAGGTAGTTCATATGTCTCTAGAAAACCTGTTGATGTCTGTGAGATTTTCTGTTTTGTTGGAGTATAGATTTTCAAAATAGTTTCTAATTATGTTTTGTATTTCACTCGTGTCTATTGTGATATTTCCTTGTTCATTCTGAATTTCAGTAATTTGGATTTTCCCTCTTCTTCTCTTTGTTAGTGTGGCTAAGAGTTTATCAATTTTGTTTATTTTTTCAAAGAACCAACTCTTTATTTTGTTAATTTTTTGATTGTTTCTTTTGTTTCAATTTCATTGATTTCTGCTCTGATTTTAACTATTTCCTGTCTTCTACTTCTTTTGTGTTGCTCTGTTCTTCTTTTTCTAGTGCTTTGAGCTGTAGTGTTAGGTCGTTTTTTTATTGAGTTTTACTTCTTTTATTAAATGCGCTCCATGAAATAAATTTTCCTCTAAGTACTGCTTTCATAGTGTTCCAGAGATTTTGATATGTTGTTTCTTTGTTCTCATTTACCTCTAAGAATTTTTAAATTTCCTTCCTGATATCTTCTGTTATCCATTCATCATACAATAGCATAGTATTTAGTCTCCAGGTGTTGGAGTAGTTTCTGTTTTTTACTCTGTCATTTATTTCTAATTTCAATCCATTATGATCTGATAGAAAACAAGGTACTATCTCTATCTTCTTGTATTTGCTAACAGTAGCTTTGTGGCATAAAATATGGTCTATTTTAGAGAAGGATCCATGTGTTGCTGAGAAGAAAGTGTATTCACTCTTTGTTGGATGGTATATTCTATAAATGTCCATTAAGTCTAATTTTTGTTTGTTTGTTTGTTTTGTTTGCAGTACTGGGATCGAACTGAGGACCTTGTGTTTGCGAGGCAAGCACTCTACCAGCTGAGCTATCTCCCCAACCCAAGTCTAAATTTTTGATTGTGCTTTTGCGATGTATGTTTTCTTTGTTCAATTTTTGTTTGGAAGATCTGTCCAGTGGTGAGAGAGGTGTGTTAAAATCACCTAGTATTGTTGTGTTGTGATCTATTTGATTTCTGGCATTGAGAAGAATTTGTTTGACATACATGGATGAGCCAATGTTCGGGGCATAGATATTTATGATTGTTATATCTTGCTGATTTATGCTTCCCTTAAGCAGTATGTAATGTCCTTCTTTATCCCTTCTGACTAACTTTGACTTGAAGTCCACATTATCTGATATGAGGATGGATACTCTGGCTTTTTTGCTGTGTCCATGTGCATGGTATGTTTTTTTCTCATCCTCTCACCTTTAGCTGTGGGAATCTCTTTCTATGAGATGAGTCTCTTACAGGCAGCATATTGTTGGATATTTCTTTTTAATCCAAGCTGCCAGTCAATGTCTTTTGATTGATGAGTTCAGCCCATTAACATTCAGGGTTATTATAGAGATATGATTTTTATTCCTGGTCATTTGGTTCATTTATTTTTACCTGACTTGATTTCTCCTTTATTTGGTTGTTCCTTTAGGGTAGTTCCTCCCTTTGCTGATTTGCATCATTGTTTTTCATCTCTTCCTCATGGAATATTTTGCTGAGAATGTTCTGTAATGCCGGTTTTCTTTTTGTAAATTCTTTTAGCTTTTGTTTATCATGGAAGGATTTTATTTTATCTTCAAATCTGAAGGTAAGTTTTGCTGAGTATAAGATTCTTGGTTGGCATCCGTTTTCTTTCAGAGCTTGGAAAAATGTTGTTCCAGCCCTTCTAGCTTTTAGGATATGGATTGAAAAATCTGCTGATATCCGTATTGGGTTCCCCCTGAATGTAATTTGGTTCTTTTCTCTCACAGCCTTTAAAATTCTGTCTTAATTTTGTATGTTCAGTATTTTCATTATAATGTACCTTGGTGTGGGTCTGTTGTAATTTTTCGTATTTGGAGTCCTGTAAGCCTCTTGTACTTGATTTTACATTTCATTCTTCAGATTTGGGAAACTATCTGATATTATTTCATTGAATAGATTGTTCGTTCCTTTGGTTTGTTTCTCTAAGCCTTCCTCAATCCCAATAATTCTTAAATTTGGCCTTTTCATGATATCCCATAGTTCTTGTAGATTCTGTTCATGATTTCTTACCATCTTCTCTGTTTGGTCAACTTTGTTTTCAAAATTAAATATTTTGTCTTCAATATCTGAGGTTCTGTCTTCCAGGTATTCTATCCTATTGGTTATGCTTTCTATGGATTTTTTAATTTGGTTTATTGTTTCCTTCATTTTGAGGATTTCTGTTTGTTTTTTTTTTCAATATCTCTAACTGTTTATTGAAATGATATTTGCTTCCTGTATTTCCTCTTTTAACTGTTGATTGGTTTGATCCTTCAATGCCTGCTTTTGCTCTTTCATCTCTTTGTTTGTTTCCCTGATTGTTTTGATTATGTACATTCTGAACTCCTTTTTTGACATTTCTTCTGCCATTCTGTCATTGGATATTATTGCTATACCATCTAGGTTTGTTTGGGACATTTTCTTCCCTTGTTTTCTCATATTGTTCAGGTATCTACCCCTCTAGTATTGAAACTCTGGGATATTGCAGATTTCCTCTATTGACTAATGTTGTCTCTCTATATTTCCAATAACTCACCTCTTAGCCTTCAGTAGCCTGAAATCTTGGAGGAACTTGATAGTCTGGTGCTCCACTAGGAAGCTGGCCTTCTAAGGATGGTGGCCATCAGGTGTGGTATATTCCCTGGTGGCTCTGAGTTGGTCCCGAGTCTCTCAATACCTCCTCTTCTCGGCTCCTGGGTCTTGTTAAAGGTTTTGTAGCCTCCTGTAGATGTCTCAGGAAGGGAGTTGCCCTTCCAATGATGATGGCCACGCCCTCAGGAGTAATTCAAAATGCCTGCACCAGCCTATAAAGAAGCCTCTGGCTACCTCTGAGATGGTGACAAACCTTGGAGTGGTGTTCCAGTGGAGTTGTTCAGTGGTGGCATCTCTATTTGGCCTGGTGGTTGGGTGGGTTGGCTACCCGCCGCCCCTCTCTGCAAGACAGGTGGTTTGGGTTCCTGCTTGCTACCTCCACTATGCAAGCGGCCTGACTCGCGCACCAGCTCGCTCTGCGACTAGGACCAACCAGTGAAGGCACCGGCCTTGCTGCAGTGGTCAGGCTGCGTCACTCAGTTATGACGTCTGTCCTTGGCCTGCCGGCTGGATGGGTTAACTGCCCACCGCTTACCTCCGCTATGTAGGTGGCCTGGCTCAGCTGCCAGCTCGCTCCACGACTGCCACCAACCAGTGATGGCCCTGACCTAGGTGCAAGAGACAGGCCTGATGATCATGTTTCGAAAATTAAATTCTAGTGACTTTTGATTTCATGAATTGAATTAAAAACTCAAATTTTTCAGAAATTATTTGACTTTTTATTTGACGTATCTGATGACATTGATATAAACTGGAATTATTTCATTGTGGAGTTCTGATAACACAGGTATATATTGCTTTTTCTTTCTGTTTTTGCTGAGAGTCTTACACTTATACATAGTAGTTGGGTTCATTTGGGCAGAATCAAATATGCATGGAATTTGATTTATTCTCTTTGGTACATAATGCCCCCAAGCTTTCCCTTTCTCTCTCCCCTCTATTCTCTTTCCTCGACTCTATTAAACTTCCTTTCACTTGTCTATTTATTGGACATATACTGCTTATTGATTCACATTTGATAGCACATAAAGGAACATAAAGATGAAAATGGAGTATAATACATGTTGAAAATCTATCTTATATTGAGTTCAAAAGATAACCTTTAAGCATCTTACTATAACTATACTTGCTAAACCATGTATTTGAATGCACATGTCTCATGTGGATCAGTTTTACACTGATTGTTTAACCAACTTGAACTCAGATTTCTTGAGTTCAATTGTTTCACCAGCATGGATACCAAAAGTACATCAATAATTTATGGGATTATATTTTCTTTTTTAAAAATATTTTAGTTGTAGGTGGACCAAATTCCTTTATCTTATTCAGCTATTTTTATGTGGTGCCGAGGATCACACCCAGTGCCTCACCCATACTAGGCAATTGCTCTATCCCTGAGCCACAAACACAGCCCTGGATTATATTTTCAATATGAATTTCATAAACAATAGAATTTCAGAACTCATTTTTTCCAACAAGTACGTACTTTTTCTGAGTTTGTTTAGTGCTGTTGATTAAAAAATCTGTAATCAAACTACAAAGACAAAAGCATGACATTCCAGTAAATATTGAAATGTAGATTTGAGCAACAATAGGCATAGGCAATCCCTGTAACAAACATCCTTAGAGATATGTTCTACTGAAGAACTGCTTATTCTCTACATAATGCATGTATTTCAAATATAGTTAATAAAAATTGTTAGCATTTCCCACTTACCTTGATGGTTTTCAATATCTTCTAAGTTTCATTACCAATGATGGCCCACTAGGTGTTGATGAAGTGGTTTGCCAGGATGGCCAGATAGAAGAGCATACTTAATTTTTTTGAATGCAATCTTTAAAGATGTCCAAGGGGTGGAGATAGAAATGAATCTCCATGCAAGGTTTAATTTGGGAAATAGCAAAGAATATGATTTGAACCTGCAGCTAGTTCCAGGCCAGGGTGGCTTTGGTATGTCCAAGGAGCAAAGGGATGTTTGAGGTTCCATTGGAAAACTGAAAAGCTAGTTCAAGTGTTTTGTAAAAAAAATCATTGGCATCTTTAGAGTTGAGTGATAGTGAGCTCTGATTGTTCAATGGCTATAGTTTGTATGCATTGATTGTTAGAGTTAAAATAATTAAATCCTAGAGTAAGAGCTAACTGTTTGATAGAACTGGGCTTGTAAGATGGCATGTCAGGCCAGTGTTTTAAGATAAGTGGTAAGTTGTCTGCTGGTTCCTGTTACAAGGTGACTTGGGCACAGAGCCCTCTCTTCATGACCTTCCCCTGCTTTTTTTTTTTCAGGACTTGAAAATAGGAAAATCTATGGTGAATAACAACCTTCACAAAGACATTTGTTTTTTGGGTTTAGGAAATTACCAGAAAATAAGAACTGAATTTTTGGTTAGATATCAGAATTAAATATGTGAAAGAAATCAGTTTACTGAACTAGGTAAGGCTCTTATCTAATGCTCTGGTACACAGTGCTTACCCTGATCCAAGGGGGATTAGGACAGGTGGATGGTGGGCACCTGCGGGTGGTTTGCAGTGGGCGCAGGCTGGGTGGGCGCAGGCTTTCAAGCCCTGTCCCGGGGACTGAGCATCGCGAACTTTGCAAGCGGAGCTCCTGGGTGTCTGACTTCCCTTCTGAGTCACCGGGTTGGACTGTGCATTGCTAGGTCTGCAGGCGGTGGATGGGTTACTGCGGTGCGCCTTTAATCCCTGCAGGAATTGGAGGAGAGGAAACCTGAGCTGCAGAGGGGAAATGCTGGGAAGAACACCTGGCATGCACAGGGGTGTTCTGAGTATTAATGGACAATGCCCTTTCCAAACATGGAAGGAGGACTTTCAAATGGCAATGGTAGTTAGAGTCTTACAGAAAGCTAAGAATGAGACTTGACATTTAGACTGCTGAGGAAGAGGGAGAAGATCAGTATAGGGCAAAGCAAAGTCAGAACAAGAAGGCAAGAGGAAGAATCAGGTCATTTTTGCATGTAGGGCTGAAGGAGCTTTGTAGAGTACCTGTTGTACCTAGGAACATAGCTGAGTGACAGAATGCCTGCCTAGCATGTGCAAATCCTGTGTTCAGTCCCCACTACTGCAAAAACGAAAACAAAAAAACGAACAGAAAAACGTGTTGGTTGACACTGTCAACTACTAGAATCAGCCGGGCAGTTGTGTAGAGGATTGGGTTGTGGGAAAGGAGATTAGAAGCTGTACTGAAATAATAGCAAGGCTGCTCAAACATGAGTAGAGTACAAGTGAAAGCTCCGACAGCAGGAGAGGCCTGAGGGGTTTCAGCTGGCAAAATGGACTGTGTGCAAATGGAGAATGAAGGAAAGAATGACGCTGGAGATAATGCCTAGGTTTGTGGCTTGGAAAACCTTGAAACTAATGATAGAAATACTTGTTTTTACTTTAAGATGAAGATTTTGAAATGGCTGTCAAGAAACTTGATGGAAAACTCTATCTGGATGACTCAGAAAAGCATAGTCCATTAGAAGAAAATCTAGCAGGTATGTTAAGTTTAAATGGCTAAGTAGTTTTTTTAAAACAAATCATCTGTTTGAAGGGAACCTCCTGATCTGATGATCAAGAATAATCGATTTTATTTATTTAACATATCCTTGTTCCTGGTGATTTAAAATATTTC